>NW_024869088.1:22306-26264 GCF_013358625.1 Macadamia integrifolia
CCTCTGCAAAGGACCTCTTTAGCTAATATGAATAGAATGGGGGATATAGGATCGCCATGCCGCAGACTCCTTTGAACTCCGAAGTACCCAATAGGACCTCCATTCAGAAGAATGGAAATTTTGGGGGAAGATAGGATCTGGAAAATCCAGTTCAGCCAAGTATCTGAGAACCCAAATTTTTTCAAAACTTGAATAATAAAATTCCAAGAAATTGAATCGAAGGCTTTTTGGATGTCAACTTTTGCCCCAAGGCCACCACCTCTTGTGGAAGAATGCATTATGTTTGCCAATTTAGAAGCCAAGGCAATTTTATTGTGGATTAACTTCCCCTTCTGGAATGCACCCTACTCTTCAGAAATATGTCTTGGAAGAAGAAAGGATAATCTAGTTGCAAGGATTTTTGAAATAACTTTGCATATAAAGTTACCCATACAGAGAGGTCTCAACTTGTCTAGAGTCATAGCGCCATTCACTATGGGAATCAAGGCTAAGAAGTTGTTGTTCAAGCTCAGGTGCATCGAACCTGTAACGAAAAAATTGCGAATTGCAATTTCAAAGTCCCTTGATATGATCTCCCAGCAGCATCTAAAGAAAAAACCTGGGAAGCCATCTGGACCAGGGGAGCTGTCAAGGTCCAGGTCCCAAACAGCCCGCTTAATTTCATTTGGACCTGGGATAGCATCCAGGTTCAGAAGGTCCACCTGATCAATAAGCCTGGGAATGGAATCTAGTAATTCCAAGTGATCCGTCACAGGAACACATTTGTGAAATTCTTCGTAAAACCCAATCATGTAGTTTGCAATTTCATCTCTATCCGAAATGATCGAGCCATCAGTTTTTTTAACTCTTCTAATGGTATTTTTTGCTCTTTTGATCTTGGTGTAGAGATGGAAGAATTTGGAGTTTCTGTCCCCCTCTTTCAGCCATTTGATTCTTAATTTTTCTGCCCATAATTTTTCATGCTTTTTCAGGGCCACCAGATGAGCAGACTTTGTATAAGCTTCTTGCCTAAATTGATCATCATCCATTCCATACTGCTCAATTTGGGATTGAATCTGGTCCAGGACCTCCCTTGTTCTAACCAATTCATGCTCAAAATTTGGGAAAGTCTCCCTAGCCCAAGTCCTTATGATCGGTTTAAGTCTTTTTAGTTTCTGAGTCAAAACAAAGGTGGGGCGGCCAGATATTCCTTCATTCCATGAATCAGAGACCAACTGTAGGAAAGATGGGTAGTCCGTCCAGAACTTATGAAAGTGAAATGGGCAATTTTTTGGCTTCAGACAAGCCTCTAATGTGATGAGGATTGGATTGTGGTCCAAGAAATCCCTAGGAAGAACTAGCTGAGCACAGTCCTGAAAATGGGTCATCCAATCCTCATTACAAAAGCCCCTGTCAAGAACAGCAGCAACGTTGCCTCTTCTTCTATTGTTAGACCAAGTATATTTTGGCCCCTGAGAGGGCAGCTTGATCAAGCTACAAGAATCAACCATTGCTTCAAACTCTGCAGCTGAACCAATATTGAACAATCCAGGACCCCGCTTTTCATGCGAAGCAAGGGTGGCATTAAAGTCTCCTACTACAAGCCAGGGTTCAGCCAGGATCGACACTGAACCTAGCTCCACCCAGAGATCTCTTCTAGAAGCTCTGAAGCAACTAGCGTGAATTGAAGATATAAGAATTGAAGTGCCTTTCCAATCAATTCTAATAGTGATTTTCTGTTCAGAAAATGAGAGAATTGATGGTTTAGAAATACCTTGTCTCCAAAGCAGCCAAAGGTTTGGTGGTTTGTCTCTCCTGAGGTTGCTAATGAGATCGGCCTCAAATCCCAACTTGCTAAAGAAGCGAGCAGGATAGGAGGACGGATCGATCATAGGCTCTGCCAGGTATAAAATATCCGGGCTTTTGTCACTGATGATTTTTCTCAGGGCCGTGTGCACTGAGGATTTCCTGAAACCTCTCACGTTCCAAAATAGGACTTTCATTAGAATTTTTTTAAGGAGGCGAGACGATCAGACCTCCTGGTCTGCTCAAATGAAGATACTGCTCCTTTCTCTTTTGTTCTAGTTTCAATCTCGGCCACAGCCAATAGCTCGTCAGCCATTACAATCTCCTCGTGAAGGACCTCAACAGCCCCTCCACGCAAGGAGGTGGAGGGGATCGAGGTGATGATATTTTCAGCCATAAGGTCCTGAGATGGAGGGCCATGATCACGCAGGGAGTTGGAGACATGTGAGGATCGGCTGGGTTGAGAATGGGGCGAACTTGATCCAGATCCATGGGAAGATCCATGGGGAGATTCATTAAGAGATTCTTTGGAGAGTCCAGAATGGGAAGGATGCCAATCATGGACTGGAATCACAATCTCAATATTTCCTTTGGGGTAGGAAATATTTGAATTTTGAATTCCAGCGTTTAATATGGTAGGAGATCAGTTTCCTATATGGATGTTGACCTTCCTGATTTGCAGCCGCTGAGTCAGATTCCTGCACTGCACCACCATCTTGGGAGTGCATGTCGTTTCCCTGAGCGGCACCGGCATCACCGCCGTGGCTGAAACGTTCTGCCTCAGATTGGATTTGTGCTTCTTCATGGATGGAATTTAAGTTGGGATTGTCCTTATCGACAGCCCCAGGGATCCCTTGCGCCTTTGCTTTCTTCCTCTATTCTATTAACTTCAAGGTTCTACAATCAGCGACTGAGTGTCCTGATTTCTTGTAGCCCAAGGCTGTCTTCATATTGAATCTTTTGTTTGAACCAAAAGAGGTCCGATGTTCCTAGCTGGCCGCGCTCAACATGAATCTCGTCGATTCGAGTGGATCCTACTTCCACCTCGACCTGAATCCGGGCGTATCCACCCATCAAAACAGCACGGGTATGCTTGTCAATGGCCATAGGGCGACCAACCGCTTTTGCCAGTGTCAAGAGAATTTTCTCATGCCAATACTCTAACGGAAGGTCAGGGAGTCGAATCCAGACCATTTTAGTGATGATCTGCTTTTCATGTATATTGAAATCCTGTCATCATCTCTGGAACCTCACAATTTGACCCCCTACCTTGATAGGGCTTCTTCGCCAAATAAGAGACATGTCAGATTCAAGCTCGAACTGAAAGAGGATGAAGCCTTTTCCCATCGCTGATAAGGAGACCCTTCCCTTCGAATTCCATGATTCAGATGCCTCTTTTCGTATGAAATCCAAAGAGATGAATCTGAAGTTTGCCCTACCTATCAGCGCAAACCGAAATCTCTCTAGACGTTCTTCGTATGCCTCCTGGGGTATGATCACCTTAGTCAAAGACCCTGAGTGAATGGGTTCAGGAAGGTCTTCCACCTCAGGCAGTCCTCTTCCCACCACCGTGGAGAAAGAGGGCATGGGATGAAGTGGAGGTGCCGCAGGTATGGTTGTCTCTGGTTCCACCACGCTATTCACCACCGCCGGTCTCAAGAAATCAGTAATTAGGGATTGTCGGCCGCGTGCAGTGGGAGGGTCTCCGTCGGGGTCTTGGGCGGCCACCAGACGGACGTCCACCCAGAGCTTCTCTCTCCTAAAGTTTCCATCATTCACACTATAATTGATTTAGTGTTGGATGCATGTATAATAATTTGGTTTGAAAGTAACGATTTAAACCTTAATATAATTCTTGAATTTATAAAAAATGTATGAAGAAATCCATTTTCCCAATGGCATGTTTCCATGTAAATTAATATAAAGATGTCTTTTGGTTACCAAATTTGTTTGAGAAAAAAGGATCAAAGAAGGCCAATGCTTTTTTTTTTAGTGAATAAATAAATTGATTACCAAAGATGAAGGAATATACAAAGGGAAAAGTGGGGGAGGGGTGGAGCCGCAAGGGGCAAGGCCTCAGAGGAGGTAGCAACAGCAACAAGGGGTTGAGAGCCCAACTAGAGAAGGGATACATCAAGTGTTTTGTGGGAGGGGGAGGGGAAGGGGGGGGGGG
>NW_024869088.1:26284-37316 GCF_013358625.1 Macadamia integrifolia
GGGGGGGGGGGGAGATGGTGGAGGAGGGGAGGCCCCAGGAAATAACAATAAGCATGTTCCTTAGGGAGTTAATAATTGGACGCTGATGGAGGCAGCCAATCTTGGAGCTGACATCGAAGTAGATGGTTTTTTAAATCTTGTCAAAATACCAAGAGTTGGAAGCGCTTCTATGCATATTATGCTTCATCCAAATATGACTAATCGTGGCCCTGAAAGTAAGATTCCCAATAGAATAGCAGATGGTAGGCCCACCAAAAGTCATATCAATCCAGATCCATTCTCTAGACAAAAGAATGACTCTCCTGCAGGATGGCTAGCAGGAGCTGAGGATTCACTTCCAAATAGAAAGGGTGAAGTGGCAAGATAAGAAGATTTGATCAACATCTTTGGTGTCATTCCAGTAAAGACAGCAAGAGGGGGGGGGGGACTTGGATATGCTAGTAAATGAGAAAAGACTGGGTGGGAAGGTAGTTAGAAAGAGCTCGCCAGGCTATCAAGTTGTGACATGGGATATGACTTCTAAACCAGATAGTATTGCACCAAGGCACGAGGGGCCCTTTAGGACATATGAAATCGCAAGTGTAGGTAGAGGAGAACGATCCATGGGAGAGGGAAGCCATATAACCTTATCTTTCCTACCGCAGTGGCTAGGAAGGATAGGGAAAGGGAGGACCAGAGATCAGCAGGGGGGGGGAGAGGGACCACCCATTAGCCAAAAGAATGGAGGCTACTAGGGCCGATCTATTCAAACAATAAGAATAGATGGATCTAAGAGAGATCATATATAGCAAAATATCAGAGGAATGCCAAGGGTCCATCCAAAGGGAGGTGGAGGACCCACCTCTAATAACGTAAGAAATTGTGCGCAGGCCATAAGGCCTAGATTGAAGGATTTTGCGCAAGATCCAAGAGACATCCGATGAGGGGGAAGCAGTCCAAAGATAATCATTTTTTAGAAGGTAAGAGATTCAAGAAACCCAAATGCTGCTATGCTTCGAGGAAATTTTGTAGAATGTAACATACTTAAAATGATGTACACATAAAATATTTTAGATATGTATAGATAAAAATATAATCAGTTAGTAGCTCTATTGATAACTTTGTCCGTTGAAGTTCATCCGAAGGACCACATGATAATTAAAAGAAGTAAAAAATAATAAATTATTAAATAAGTTTTCATTTTTACACAAGTTAAATGATAAAATCAGTTTATGATTTTGAAAATTAATTATTTATTAATTGGGGAAATGGTTTCTGTCCAGCGCCTATGCTAGCCCATGTGTCTGTTTCTCTCCTCCCTATAAAATGACCTCCTTGCCCATATGAATTGAACCTAATGAGGGTGCTGATTGGGTCTTGTGCAGGTGAGGGGGTTGTGCTCGCGGACATAAAATGTCTTCTCTTATTAATTATAAAATAATAAAATGGATAGATATAATTAGAAATGGTAAATTAATAAATAATTCTAATTTCTAAATATTAAGGATTAAAGGAAAAAGGCCATACAAAGCCTTGTCTTATTGGTCCAAGAATTTCGGGTTATTCGGGAGGCTGATTTAATCAAATATACCGTTTGATAGTTGTTCTCCATTTGCATTAGTAATGTGTGAAATTTTTTTCACCTTTCCTTCACATCCCTCATTCTTCTCTATCTGGAGCACCTGGGCTATGCTTTATGCTGAGCATGCAATGAATTGCACTTAAGTGAAGTGCCTAGCTGGGTTGCTTTACGCTTCATTTTAGTAGTAAACTACATATTCATGTGCTTTTGGTGAAAGTGAATAAAAGTCCTGTCCATCGTTAGAAAATTCAGATTTAACAGAAAATTGGATATGGATACATGTAGTATTGATTGGATTTTAAATTTAATCATATAATTATCTCGTTAAAAAAAAAAAAAAAAAAAACCACAGAATCTTAGATGCAATTTCCGTTCATGTTTAGTTAACTTTTTATTTGAGAATCCGAGGATAGAAATTTTTGGATATACTCTCTTAGAAGTAATGTTCATAATTCAATCAACATCGCAAATAGAATATAGTAACTGTTCAATAGTTGAGAATAGATTCTCCTACAATTTTAAGTGTTTTATCCATTATGATGGTGTAACTATCAATCATCTAAATCTAAGCAACTCATGTTAAGAAATCCCTTGTAAAAAAGATCATTCTCTAACTATCCATTATTCATTAAACAATTTTTTTTTGCATTGTACTTGATTCCGTTTATATGAACATTGTCTTTTAGCAGTACTACATATCTGCAGCACGAGAACTATCACGACTAACTGGAGTATGCTAAGCTCCAATTACACAACATTTTGTTGAATCTAGTTTAGGTTCAATCACAATCAGATGTTTCGATCAAGAAAAGATGTTTATGGACACAAACCTCGAGCTAGTGTATGGGTATACCCGACCCAAGTTTCATTTCTCTGGTGCAATAGAGTGGTAATGTTTCCACATGGATATGTTGGCATCTATCACATATGTCATTTTTTTTGTTCTTTTGATCACGGTGCCACATGGAGTACTCAGTCCTGGTAAAAGTTGAACTCGAGATCTTATAAATCCATCATTTAGGGTAACTAAGATTGGTTGCTCACATGCATTTTTTTTTTCTCTCTTGAAGGTGTTATGTTTCTAGCAATCACATATGGACTTAGTTTTAGCATGCATGGAATCATATGGGATCTTTGCAGTCTTGAGAATAGCATCATATCTATTGAGAGGATAATGCAATACACCTGCATCCCTAGTGAACCCCCTTTGGTGGTAAAAGAAAATAAGCCAGATGATGAATGGCCATCACAAGGGAAAGTTGATATTGTTAACCTACAAGTAATCTCCCTAAATCTTCATCTCCTTTATTATATTGTGGACTAGACTCTCTAAAGTCTAATTCTTTTTTTTTCTTATGGAATTCCTTTTAAACTTCATGATTTTATTATTTAATATTTATGTAGGTTCGGTATGCTCCACATCTTCCTCTTGTCATACAAGGTTTCACATGCACTTTCCCAGGAGGGATTAAAATTGGTATTGTTGGGCGAACGGGAAGTGGTAAATCAACTCTCGTACAAGCTCTTTTTCACATGCTTGAACCTACAGCCGGTCAGATTTTGATAGATGGTATTAACATCTTCAAGATAGGCTTTCATGACTTACGGTCAAGATTGAGTATCATTCCGCAAGACCCAACAATGTTTGAGGGGACTCTAAGAAGTAATCTTGATCCACTTGAAGATTACACTGATGAACAAATCTGGGAGGTGGGTTCCACTTTTTTTCTTTTTTCATTGATAAATAATCTTCAAAGTGCAAGAGATAAGATAGAGAATTTTTCTACTTATAGATGATTTGCACACAAAAAAACATATTACAATTGATTGATTTGGACATGTATCACTATGAACTCCTTTCTCATGGTCGTATTCTTTTTTTCTTTATTCAATGTTTGAAATCATTTATTTGGATGCAGTGAATAATATTTGGGCAAAGTTTGGCCTAGGACATTCTATAAGTTGGGACCTAGAACTGAACTATATTTAGTACCTTGCTTTCCATTTCCACTTGCCACCCACTCGCTTGTTTATTGCATATTTTGCTCAGCTCATCTTTAATGATCAATTCTATATCATCTTGAGGTGGTAAGTTGATATTGACCTTTTCTTGTCCTTAGGTTTTAGATAAATGTCGACTTGGTGCTGAAATTAGAAAGAAGGAAGGAAAGCTTGATTCTTCAGGTTGGTTTCTTTTCATATTTACTTTTTACCAAAGTTGCCCAACATCAATTTCCATGCACAAGTGCACAATCCATTCAAAATTAAATTATTAGTATATAATGCACCTAACTTTTAGTGCACTACCCAATCCTTTTCGAAAGAAAAATTAGGGAAAGAGAAGTTCTAATGAAAATAATATCTTAAATAGCTAACCCCTTTTCATATGGTGATTGTCATAGTGAATGAGAATGGAGAGAATTGGAGCATTGGTCAAAGACAACTAGTTTGTTTAGGACGGGCATTACTCAAGAGATGTAAAGTGCTAGTACTTGATGAAGCTACTGCATCAATGGATACTGCATCTGACTACTTAATTTAGCAAATGCTTAGGCAATACTTCTCAGGGTCTACTATCATCACAATCGCACATAGAATAACATCAATTCTTGATATTGATCAGGTCCTCCTCCTCAATAATGTTAGTAGCTAGAAATTAGCATATCCCAAATTAAAATGGGTTCAATTGAGTTCAGTAATACTTATGTCTGCTCATCTATGGTGCTTGTCTAATCAGATTCACATTTTTTCTTGTATTAAGCAGGTCTTATATTGGAGTATGATTCCCCAGCCAAATTACTAGAGATCAAGTCCTCGTCATTTGCAAAGCTTGTCAAGGAGTATACTCAAAGATACAGTTGCTAGTATTTGAAAGGTTAAATGAGTACGTTGAGTGGTTAGATGTAAATAGGTTGCATTAGACTAAGGTGCATTTTTTTTTAATCTTCTAGCGAAAGAAAAAAATGGTGCTTTTTTTTTTTTCTTCTAGTATAACAAATTTGTTTGGAGAAGATGGTGGAATAAATATTGAGGCTTCTTGTAATCATTTGGATTGCTATTGGCATTGAAGTATCGGAGGTAAGGAGAAGATGAGAGGGAAAATTTTTTCTTCGTGCATGTCTATAAACCTTAGGAGAGGTTATGGCAGTCTTACGATATTTTTAGAATGCCACAAATATCTATCATGGGGCACATTAGATAGAGATGAATTTTTTTCGTGGAAAATTAAAAAATTCAAGGTCCCCTATGCTGCTCACATATAATGTTTATCTAAATGGAGTTGGCCAAGTGGTAAATACAACTATGAAAACATTATTAAAAAATACAATTTTTTTAGAAGAAACATAAAACTGAAAATACAAGCGAATAAGCCAATACATGTGAGTGTATATACTTGAATCTGGGTCTAAAATTCAATATGCAGCCAGCCTTAGACTATTCTATAAATATCCATATGGTCAAAATTTTCACGTCGCCCTTCCGTGTGATAAAACTTGGTGTTGCTCTAGAGATTCCCTCTAAAATCATGTCAATAAAAAAACTTTTGCCATAAATCTTATAACACAGAAAGTTTGCCTATTGCTACATTTGACATCTTAATATATTGCCAAAGTTTCTTTGGATAACATTTGTATTATCTTTTCTATGCCTAAATTGTTTATATAACTCTGATTAAATTTCTACCTTAAAAAAAAAAAAAAATTTCTCCCTTCAAAAATTTCCTTTGCATGGTCAGGCATTCTGACATGAAAGTCTCAAAGTCGCATCCTACAGTGGCAATTTGAACTGTTCCTATAGTTAACCACATGGGAGGTTATTTGATCTCAAAGGAATTGCTGAAGTACTTCATAAAAAAATATTCTTAATTAAATGAGGAAATTAGACTCCCTATTGTACTATACTTAAATATCACTCTCTTTCCTGTAGTTTGAGACATAGTAGTACCCTCCCCTGAGGTTTAAGATTCTATCAATCGTCCCATTAGTTATTGACTGGTAGATATGCAATTAAAAAGATAATTTTACCCTCATCTCTATCTCCTTTAAATTAAAACAGTTCATACATTGTTTCAAGGGGAAAAAGAAGAGTTATTGCAGCTCGTCGAAAAGGAGAGAACTTCTGAAATCAGTGAATGCGACTTGCAACTCGGAAACAAATTTGTGTTTCTCTTCTAATTTCAGTAAGCTGGGCTTGATGGATCGGCAGTTGCAGATGTGGTTCAGCGAAACGGAGAGCTTCAATGCAACACAGATAACATAGGTGGAGGGGGAGGTGGTCATTGGTCCATGGGCAATCTCTTCACATTCATGGAAGTTTGAAACAAGTTCACCGACCATGATAACTCCCTCACAAGCTGCAACAAAACCAACTTTATCTCTGTCATCTTATTCTTGATTAGCTTAAAAGTGATCTGAAATGAAACTTCATTGTATCAGTCTATGCCCATTTCACTATTCTCTGCATATTGGCTGGTAATGGCCTTGCAAGCACTATCTTAATGGAGATGGGCGAAGTGTGGATCCCTTTCCCTCCACCGTCGTACACAATTCCCATCTAAGTTATCATCCTTAGGCCTTAGCCTACTTTCTTGGGAAGTGGAAGAAAAATCCCCAAACAGAGCACGATAGTGGGGGATTTTCAGTTTCTAGTTTGGAGCTAAACTAAGCTTCTTTAATCATTAGTGCACTCCACATGAGCGTCGCCACATCCACAAATCTTTACTCAAGAAACCTACGGTGAAATATGATTTGTCTCATGGAGTAACTAATCATTCAATGTATATTTTTTTGCTAGAAGATCAATATTATTGAAAATTCAGCAAACAATAAAGATTACAAGCAACCAAAAACCAATATTTTTATGTAAAGGTATGTGTTTGAGAAAAGTCCTCAATGGTGGAACCTAGGTCACGCACCTCTCTCTCTCTCTCTTACCGTCTTTACCTTTTTGCCTGCAATGGATAATGGAATACCTTGTTGGCATAGTATGGTCCAACCTTAAATTAAGCCTTGGCCCGCAAGTCAAGTAGAAACAATGCGTGAGAAAAAGTGGGCTCGGTGGGAGGGGGAGGTGGTCACCATTTCAACAGAGAGGTTCAACACAATGGAGAGGGATTTAGTGAGGTCCAACGATGAGAGAACTTCAACCCAACTTTGCAGGTGACCGCCGTTGGAACGAAAAAGATGAGGTGCTTCCTTGGGTCACTTACTTCTCTTATCATAAGGGGGTGATTTCAGAATCTCACATGATATAAGGGTAATTTGGGGATTAAAATGAATAGGTAAAGCTGAGGTCATCACTTAACAATGTTATTCATGGTCTACATCGGGGGAGAGGGCCGAACGGGGGAGAGATTGGCGGCTCGGCCTGATGAAGGAGGACTTGGGGTGGTTTCTGAAGATGTCCAAGATGAAGTATTGGTAGAGATTAAGGAAAGTCAGGATGGTGTTAAAGGATTGAAGTCTGTTAATGGAGAATGTTCGAAGATTCTCAATGGTAAAGGGAGTTCATGGGCTGATCATCTGTTCAAAGATGGGGCCAGGGGTGGAGCGGATGGTATGCATTTGAAGTTCGTCAAACCTGTGATTTTGGAGGGGAAGAATGTGGCACTCTGTCCTACGGCCATGGTGGAGAAGGAGGTAGAGAAATGGAGAACTACGCTCGTGGGTTTTGTTATTGGTAAGAGGCCTTCTTTTCTTTTCACAAAGCAAATTTTATTGAAACTTTGGAGAATTGTGGGTAATGTTGATTTCAATCTGCTGGAGAGTGGTTTTTTCATTTTTCGGTTTAGCCTTGAAGAAGATATGATTAAGGTTTTGGAGGGGGGACCTTGGTTTGTTCAAGGGAGACCTTTATTCATGCGCAGGTGGAATCCGGTTATGTGTTTGGAGAAGATTGAATTCGCTTCGTTGCCTCTTTGGATTCGATTACCTAATCTCCCATTTCATTATTGGTCCAAGGAGGCATTGAGTTCCATTGGCAGTGTTGTGGGGCGGCCTCTGTTCACTGATGCTAGAACAATGTCCAAGGCAAGATTGTCTTTTGCAAGATTGTGTGTGGAGGTGTTGGCTGGGCAGGAGTTGCCCGATCATGTATCTGTTATTAATGGAGAGGGGGTGGTGTTTAACCAGCAAATTCTGTACGAGTGGGTGCCACCTAGTTGTCCTTTTTGTAAGGTCTTTGGGCATTCGGCTGCTTTTTGCAAGGGAAAGATGGTTGATGGTGGATTTTCCAATAGGACTGAATGGAGGAAGAAAGGTGGGAGAGAAGGGAGTCATATTACTAAAGCTACTATGATAGAAGGTGTGATGATTGTTTCAGATTCTGGGCAACGTTGTTCGGCGGAGAAGATGCCTAAGGTTACGGAGGCTAGGATGATTTCGAATGTGAATTTAAATTCAAAATTGAATTCTAGTTTGAATAAGAAGGGGGAAGGGGTTTGTTGCCATAATACTTTTGATGTTTTGGAGGAGCTTGAGGAGAATAGTCCCAAGGAAATAGGTGAGATATCGGATATTGGAACGCAACATAAGGTGAGTGAAGGTTTGGTGGAGGAGGGGGTGGAGTTGCATTTGAATATACTTGCTGTTTTGGATGAGCCTAATCCAATTGGATTCGGTGTGGCGGTTAATGAGGAGGTAGACGTGTTGGACACGGCTGGGGTGGTTTCTACTTTGGTGGACTCTCATATGGGTGAACGGTTTGAGGCTGATCAATTGTCAACCGAAGTGCATGCAGCTGATTTAGGGATGACGTGTCTGGTTGGAAAATCAAGAGATGAGTTGGATGGAGGTTTAAAGGATGGAGTTGATCAATTGTCAACTGAATTGCATGGAGTTGATTTAGGAATGACGCAAGAAGATATGTCTTGCTGTCCTATGATTGAGGAGGGTCTCAGTGTTGGTTTAAATGGGAACGTGGTGTATGAAAGTAGTTTGGTTATTGGTGAGGATGTTCGTGCTCAGGAGGACTCTGATAGTATGATTGGTATGGGAATTGTGGGAGAGAGACGGGTTGAAAAGTTGCCGTTGCATGAGATATCAAATTTGAAGCCTGGCTGTTTGACGCCGATGGGGAGAGAGGAGTTCATCTATGTAAATGGGATTGTACCGACATCATTAGAGAGTAATGGGCTGGCTGCTGTTGTGAGAGATGGCGTTAAGGAGGCTTTTTTGGTGGATGGAAGCACGGAGGAGAATTTTGAGAAACAAAATTTGGCAGCGATGGATTCTTCGGAGGAGTATTGTGATTCACAAGGTATGGATTCTTTGCTGACTGATTCTAATGTTTCTGATGGTATGGTTTTGTCTTCTCTACTGGTTGAAAAAGAGGGCCTTCAAAAGAAGAGGGGGAAGGATTGGCCGAAAGCTAATCATGTGCCCTTGTTACCTCATCGAGTGGAAAAGATTGGTAAGCAGTTGCAAGTAGGGAATAGCAGTGATGGAAGGGGGAATAAGCGAGTGCGGAGGAGTGGTCTAAGAAATAGGGTGTTATGAATACATTATGTTGGAATGTTAGGGGTCTTAATGCCCCTGAAAAACAAAGGATGGTGAAAAATTTATTGGTTGAAACTAAGGCAGCGATGGGAATTTTGGTAGAAACCAAGGTCAGGGAGGAGAATGTTTTCTCTATTTTTTCTGGTTTGAAGCATGGTTGGAGCTCATTACATAATGGTTCTAGGGGTGGCACTACTCGAATATGGGTAGGATGGGAGTCTAGCATGTTTAGAGTGGAAGAATTGAAGAAGAGTAGTCAGTTGATTCATATGAGAGTGAGTATTTTAGGAACGGGGGTGGAGTACTTTTGTACTGCCATCTATGCCTCAAATGTTATGGAGGAAAGGAGAGAATTATGGAGTGACATTATATCTATTTCTAGAAGTATGACTAGGGAGTGGGTTGTGTTAGGAGATTTTAATGTTGTTAGAGGACAGGATGAGAAGCTTGAAGGGGATGGGATTCGACAGGGGGCTGTTGATGAATTTAATCAGTGTCTCTTTGATGCGGATTTACTGGATTTAAAATGGAAGGGGGTGAAGTATACTTGGAGTAATAATCAGGGAGGAAGTGAGCGGATCTGTTGCAAGTTGGATAGGGTGCTTGTAAACAATGCTTGGGTTAATGAATTCAGGTGTTCTGAGGCAAACTTCCTGTGTCCAGGGGTGTCTGATCATAGTCCGTTTTGTATGAAAGTGTTGGAAGAAAGGAATTTTGGGCCAAAACCATTCAGGTTCTTTGAGGCATGGATTGATAAGGAGGAGTATGGGGAAGTGGTGGAAAGGGGGTGGAATATACCTGTCAATAATATTTTGAATCCACTTCTAAAGTTTGCAGCCCGGCTTAAAAATGTGAAGAATGAGTTGAAAAGATGGAACAAAACTCAGTTTGGGGATGTTTTCATGGGTGTCAAGGAAGCTTATTCGGAATTAAATCAGGTACAATCACGGTTATCTCTAGCACAAGGTGATCCTGCTTTGGTAGTATTAGAAAAAGAAGCTCAGAAGAAGTTGTGGGAAAAGTTGAAAGTGGAGGAGAAGTTCTTGAAGGAGAAGTCTAGAATCAAATGGTTGCAGTTAGGAGATGGGAATAATTCATATTTTCATAATGCCATGAAGTGCAGACAACACAGGAACAGTATCATGGAGATTAAAAGAAGGGATGGGGTAGTGGTGGATGACCCTGTGCTTATAAAGAAGGAGGCTATGGAATTTTATATGGGGCTATTTGGACATGGTTGGGTGGATAATGGGTTCTGCCCGGATGGCATACCTTTACATGGGGTATTAACCTCGGATCAGCAGGATGGGTTGGAAAAAAGTGTGTCAAATGAGGAGATTAGGCAAGTGGTGTTTTCAATGAAGGAACACAAAGCCCCGGGACCAGATGGGTTTGGTGCTAGGTTTTTCAAGACATCTTGGGATTTGATTGGGGAAGACCTATCATTGGCAGTAAAATGGTTCTTCAGGAAATCCAAGATGCCTTATTCTTTAAATGCCACTTTCATTAGTCTCATTCCAAAGACTGAGGATGTGTCTACTTTTGCTGGATTTCGACCAATTGCCTTATGCAACATGATCTATAAAATAATAACAAAGATTATCACCAACAGATTGCAAATGGTGATTGGTGGTGTAGTAAGTGAATGTCAGTCTGCATTCATTAAAGAAAGATCAATTGCAGATAATATTTTGTTATGTCATGACATTGTCAGAGGAATTGATCGTAGGAGAGCTACCCCCTCAGCTATTATGAAGATTGATCTCCATAAAGCCTATGATTCTCTTAGCAGAAAGTATTTGTTTGAAGTTATGGAAAGGATGAGGTTCCCAAAGAAGTTTTTAGGGTGGATAAAAGCTTGTGTGACATCTCCATCATTCTCTATTTTGGTGAATGGAAGTCCAGCAGGGTATTTTGAGGGAGGAAGAGGTATTAGACAAGGTGATCCACTATCTCCTTATCTATTTACTATAGC
>NW_024869089.1:0-37262 GCF_013358625.1 Macadamia integrifolia
GGGGTGGGAACAAGCCCTAAAGAGGGAACCAAAACAGGAACGAAACCCATGCCAAAAGCAGGAAGCCACAAAGTCATGTCTAAAAATAAAACAATCCCTCTAACAGGGAAAGCTCTAAAGGAAAGACAAACAACTACCCAAATAACCACCAAGCCATGATGAATGTTTTACTGATTCAAACTTTCTAAATTCACATGCAAGCTTCTTAAAATAAAAACTAATTAAAAATTAATGATGATCAATCAAATAAAAAAGCCTCAATATAATTTTGATGCAATCACCAAACAAGTTTATAGTAATGGAACTAAATTCTAAACAAGTTTATAGCAATGGAACTAAATTTCCATTAGCTGAAAACCTCGACAAAAGAAAATAAATCCCAGATACATCAAACTATACTCACAAAAAATTTGAACACAAGAACATAAAACATAACCTTTGAAACGGTACTAATAGTTCAGCTTCCATTTGGTACCTACTCGTATGTCTGTACTAATACTGTTGGGAATCTCATCCTAAAATTATCCGTTCCATTTATTATTCGAAAACAGAATCTGATCCCAAAAACCGCCACATTTATTAATAGGGCAATCTAGTTCCGGATATTAGATCCCAAATTGAGACCTCTGTTATTAAATAAGGTCCTGAAATTTAGGCTTAGGGCCGCCCGAATGTTTCTATCTAACTATCAGAATTATCAAATCAACTTACCATCTGGCTCAAATAGTGGACCGTTCAGATAAACATATCTTAGATGGTGTAGTAATCAAATTTATCTATGATAACAAGGGGAGAAAGAATTCCCCTGGCAACAGATTCAGGTGAACCCCAAACATGTAAAACTGCTGATATCTTCCCCAATTTACTATTTTTCGCTAAAGTTCATTTATTAAAAGAAAAAAAAAAATTTACAAAACTACAACACATAGAGAATATAATCAATGATGGGCTAAGAAACAAAATCTTGATCTGCCTTCCACGTCTAGATGAAGCTCGTCCTAGACAGCTAGACCAAGGACGGCCAAGATTCCAAGGGAGAAGAATTACAAAATTTTGGTCCGACTTCTAAAGAAAATCAGCAATGGGGTTCTCTTCTCTTAAGCAATGTGATATCTTCCATTCAATTTAAGAGAGAAAGGACCGGAGAAAAGTCCACTCTTGCCGCACATACCAAAGCAACATCCCCTTTGAAACCATCATGAACACAGCTACCGAGTTGCATTTCACCCAGAGTCTATTAATGCCAAGCTCCCTTGCCCTCTCAAAACCGAGGATTAGAGCCGAAATCTCCACTTCAAAGTTTGTTCTTACCCAATTTACTATAGATGTGCTGCGAGATAAGATCTCACTATAAAAGAGAAGAAAAGAAAACCAAAAGAGAATAGGCCATTGTTTTCTGTGGAGTTTTTTGCAGCCTTTCTCTTTTCTCCTTCTCCCTCTTTACTCTCTATTATTCTTTCCTGGTTTTGGGAGGAAAGAATTCTTGGCTTCATTGAAGAAAAGAAGCATAAGAGAGAGAGAGAGAGAGAGAGAGAGCGAGAGAGAGATTTTTTAAGATGAAAATGGATTTGAAATGGAAGCAATGGGCATCATTCGCATTGTTCTAATTAGTAAGAGTTGCCGAAGCTGCTGTTTTCGACCTCACAAAGTACAGGGCGATCGCTGATGGCAAGACCGATATCAGTAAAGCTGTGATCTCAGCTTGGACTGCATCATGTTCATCAGTGGAGCCAGGTAATGTTCTCATCGCCAAGGGTACGTTTCTCTTGGGTCCTGTGGTCTTAAGGGGACCTTGCAAGAGTGCTTCAGTTGGGTTTCAAGTTGGAGGACTAGTACAGGCTCATCATTGATCAACAGTATTGCCCACACTACCAATGCAACAAGGATGTAGTAAAATTCAAACAAGATTATTATCATTATTGTTTGATTTGAAGATCAATGCAAATTTTTTTTGTTTAATATATGTTTGTAGGTTCCATCACTTATTAAGCTTAGCAACATCAACTTCAACAAGATCAGAGGAACAACACCATTTCATCAACCAGTTATTATCACATGTAGCAAAGGAAAACCACATGTACTAGTGTGAAACCCATTTTTTACGGTGTCTAAACATTTTAGATAACAAAACCCATATTGGCAACAATTGGTGCCAAGATCAAGATGCAAATGCAACTTGATTTGGTGAAGAATGTTATTGATTAATTCGCTCAATTCCATCAAACAATGTAGGGTTGTTCATATCAATTTCATCGAAAAGTAAACAAATGATTGCCATTTTTTTCTTTAAAATATAAAAATTAACGTCTAGCTAGGCATACCTTGATATAGAGACAATTACAAGAAGATCTGAAACTCCATTTTCGGCATTGCCATTAGTAAAAAAGAGATAAATCTCAATCAGCCAATTGAAAAGAGAACGACCCTGATTGAGAAAGACTCAGTATGCACCACTCAGCACTACATTTTTGAGGAGGATTTATAACATCAACTATTGCCCAAATATTTTGCATTAAATGATACATTACATTGGGGAAGTGCCATTAGGAGTATGAAATAAAATTTGAGATCTTCCTAATGCCTTGACATATTGAGGAAGGTTGAGATGTTTTCTTGAGACTGCCATCTGCCTTCACAAATTTTCTCTAACATAAGTGACAAAGATCGAGTTTCCAACTTTAACAAACTAACATAGCTTATAGAGAAGGGCTTTATTTACATCCTTTTCACTTCTGAATACTCTCAATCTTCTTTGGGTTTACACATTGAATCCCACTTAAAAATTGAGAGGTCCAGATCATTTGGCCATATGAAATATTTCATTTGTCGTTCAATT
The DNA here is from genome assembly GCF_013358625.1 of Macadamia integrifolia. NCBI lineage: Eukaryota > Viridiplantae > Streptophyta > Magnoliopsida > Proteales > Proteaceae > Macadamia > Macadamia integrifolia. The sequence continues at coordinate 2,837 of NW_024869089.1, forward strand.
AGTTTATATTTCATTTGTCGTTCAATTAGTTTAACCAGCTAGGGAGGAAGGCCACCAATAAATCAAGAAATTGTTGACATGATATTAGATATAATCGATTTAACCAGTTGAACCACCCTTCCCGTCATAGAGATTAACCTTTCAACCTATTAATTTATTAACTTTAAATTTATCCATCAATGGAAAGATAAGATCGGTTTCACACTGCCTTTGAAAATAATTCTCCACTAAAAAACAACAAGGCCAAAATATGGAACCAAGTGTTAGGGTCTTGTGGCACCGTAGATATATCCATCTACGATGCTGTAGGGAGGAGCTGTTGTAGTGTCGCAAATACCCATTTGGGGAGCCATACCTTTCTTATTTAGTCCCACATTAATGGGTTGATTTTCTGAAATCTAGATTTTGAACCTTCAATAATAGTAACTCCCAAATCCCAATACGAAATTGTTAATTCATTTACATGGAAAATATATGAATATTGAAAATCTTATGAGAAAAAATAGAATCTATAAATAGTAAAAATTTCCTTTGATTTTATAATATTTTTTAGAAAGTGACATTCTAAAGTTCTGGGAGACTCCAAATCATGAAGAAAGTCCTAAATAAAAAAAAAAAAATCTATTGAAAAATGGCTACATATCTGAGTTGAGGAGATGCCCTTAGTCAAATCAAGCGCCAAGAATAAATATTTTATTTTCTAAAATTTTCTTTTAATTATAGAAAATTAATTAAAATACTATATATTTATATTTTTATCTAAATTAATATAAATAAAATTAATTAGAACAATGTAGCTAAGCATATTGTTTAAAGGAGGAAAAAAAGAAAAAGGAAAAATCCTAATCCCAAGGCCTAGTGTAGACATAGAGACCCACAAAATTACCACCACCCCACCAGCAATGTGTGCCCATTACATAATGTAAGCTTGATTTGACTTTTTTTTTTATTTTTTTATTATGCTATGACAACTTAAATTGACACTTGGTTTACTGTGAAACGGTTGGATGAAATTTGGATTTTGGACCATGGACCAGTATTGATAGATTTGAATCCCATCTGGCCCTCCAAGTCCTCTATAGTAATAAACCATATAACCCTTCTTCATCAGCCACCATTCTTTACCTCTCAGCCACAATTTCCTAACTATAACCTCCGAACTGTAACGTGGAAGACTTATATCCCTTGGACGTACAAGGTGAACTCCAACCTTGGGATTCTCAATGGAATTTCAATCAACTTATCTCACCAACTGATGGTTTTGAGAGTGCCAACTGTGCTGACTCAAAACAAAATCCCCAAAACCCAATTTCTCCAATGGGAAGAGAGACAGAGATCTTAGAAGATAAGGACTTGCTCAGTCCTTAATCCTCCACTCCTATTAATAGCAGCAAAGCAAGCCCTACTCTCACACCCAGCACTAGTACTCTCTCAAATTGTATCATTCACAATGGCTGCTTCCGCAATGGCTCTCTCATCTCCTTCTTTGGCCGGAAAGGCTGTGAAGCTCGGCCGATCCGCCTCCGAGCTTCTCGGTGAAGGAAGGGTCACCATGAGAAAGACTACAGCCAAGCCCATCTCATCCGGTAGCCCTTGGTATGGTCCTGACCGTGTCAAGTACTTGGGCCCCTTCTCCGGTGAGCCTCCATCCTATCTCACAGGAGAATTCCCCGGTGACTATGGCTGGGACACTGCCGGGCTATCGGCTGACCCCGAGACCTTCGCCAAGAACCGCGAGCTTGAGGTCATCCACAGCAGATGGGCTATGCTTGGAGCCCTTGGTTGTGTCTTCCCTGAGCTCCTTTCACGTAATGGAGTGAAGTTTGGCGAGGCCGTGTGGTTCAAGGCCGGTGCCCAAATCTTCTCTGAAGGTGGATTGGACTATTTGGGTAACCCTAGTTTGATCCATGCACAGAGTATTCTAGCCATCTGGGCCACACAGGTTATTTTGATGGGGGCTATTGAAGGCTACCGTGTTGCTGGTGGGCCTCTTGGTGAGGTGACTGACCCGCTCTACCCCGGTGGCAGCTTTGACCCACTTGGGCTTGCTGTTGATCCTGAGGCTTTCGCTGAGTTGAAGGTGAAGGAGATTAAGAATGGTAGGTTAGCCATGCTCTCCATGTTTGGGTTCTTTGTTCAGGCCATTGTGACTGGAAAGGGGCCTTTGGAGAACCTGGCTGACCATCTTGCTGACCCTGTTAACAACAATGCTTGGGCTTATGCCACAAACTTTGTCCCTGGCAAGTGAGTGACTAGGGGAGTGTCTTCATGGGGAACAGGTCCTTCCATTTGAGTGTGCACTTGATGAGATTATTGTTTCTGATATAAATTGAAGAAAAAAAGTGAAATTTTTTGTACTATTTGTTGGGATTGTCCCTTTCTGGATCTGTATATAGTTTCTTCATCAATTTGATCTTCTAATTTTGTCTCCTGACCTCCCATCTCTACCGTGTTAGTTCTTTGGGTTAGACAATGAACAATTGAATTAGTCAGCCTAGAGGAACATAAACAAATCCATGAAACAACAATTGCCTAGTGCTCATCAAGAGGTCTCAAGTTCAAGTCTCCTGACTGTTACCTACTTTCCTCCCTACCTATCATAAAAATGCTATTGCACAACAGTAGCATGTCCAAAAATGAAGTCTATGTTGTAACCCGGCAGTCACTGAGAGGGGGGGTGAATCAGTGAGTGCAATTCTGATACCTAAAAACCTGTCCGATGTCTGGCCAAGAAGAACCTGATATACCTGTCCCTATTTGCACACAGTCGTATGCACACTCAGCCTCTCATAGGCACTTCCAAGTATGCACACCCATTCCACATTCCACGCACTTCAATATCAAATGCAAACAACAAGCACCCACAACACAGGGTTTTTACGAGGTTCGGCAATTTGCCTACATCCCCGGAGTAGTGCCTGTAAAGGCTTCGTACCTACTCAATACACTACTTTTGACTGCACCCACAGTCGGGAGCACCCACACCCAATTTTCTCAAGCCGAAGCTGAGATGGCACTCGTAGTGCCGATACAATGTGTAGCACCCACTACACGGGAGCACCCACTCCCGGTGCTTAGCACCCACTAAGCACACAATAAATAATACAATTAAATTGGGCTTATATCAATGCCCTACAGTCAAGCTCTGCCTAGCATATGCATCCACAACTAGCTAGCATGCTTACAGTTCATCCACAACTAACCTAGCATGTATACATTTATCCACAACTAACCCTAACATACATACATACATGTAATGTAAAATCCAGGGTTAGAGAATCTCACAACCGATTGCCTGGGATGACTGGAAACTTGTACTGACAAGTTTGGTGCTCACACCTTCTCTCTCCTTGGCTTCTTGCTCTTCAAAACAAACACATTTTTGCTTTCTTCTCTTCTTCCTTGGCTTTGAGTTAATATACCATTAACACACTTCAACCACCTCTTTTACCTCCTTTAATGGCCTAAGAACATTTATCAACAAGAATGTATGTTCATTCAAGGACCAACAAAGAGGGGGAAGCTTCCCCTACCAAAACCGTAGGCTTCTTTCACTCAAAATCCATTTTTATTGCTTCCATGGTGTAGGGCTTGAAAAAACGAAGAAGCTGCAACTTGGTTCACCCAAATCCGACTTAAAATGAAGGAGATATGACCTTTTGAAGTTGGAGCAATGAGATAGCCCGAAATGGAATCTTCGTACGGGTGGCGTAGGCTACACCGGCGGCGCGCGCAACAGGGGCGAGATCTGACCGTAGATCTCATATAAGAGATCTTATAATCCAAGCCGTCCGATTAAACCAACGGACAACAGATCCAAACCGTTAGATTTTAATCTCGATGACGTCATCATGACGTAGGCGCTGACATCGTCAGAAGTGTTGTCGATCTATGATTGGTTGCTTTTCCGGATTTTAAGGGAGCTTGTCTCCCACTCACAAAAGTGAAAATGCATATTGACCGTTGGATCCGAATCTTCCATGATGGCTTTAATCAGATTTCATGAGATCATTAAGATCGGAATCCTTTTTATACCTTCTATACACGCGCGAAACACAATAACATACCTTGATATAGTGTAGCGCCAGTGCATCAAGAATTATGCATCTAACCAATCAAATCCCACGCGCAAGCATCTATCTCGTCCATATCACACCAAAATCTCAGCAGCCTTTGGATGGGCATCAAGCCTACGTGGTCGAATCTTGGCCGTCCATTTTACTTCCCTTTACTCCTCTTTATTACAATCAAGCCCCTGCCTCCATATGTTTCAGTGCTTAAAGACCCCTTGCAACTCAGACCTTCAAAATCTTTAAATTACACAAAAGCCCTTCAAATTTCAAAATTAAATTCCGAAAAATCCACCCAACACCGAGAGCAACTGATGGATTTTCGGTTTGGATTTTAGAACCGACTTTACAGAAACACTTATAAATTTTTCATACGATATTCAATCGAGATGAAACAAAGTGCGTTGGAATCGTAACTGGATGCTCTACGACTTTTTAGAAGACTCAATCATCTGAATCATCCATGTAAAAAGACCAAAATGCCCCTACACCTTTCCAATGACATATCTTTCTCATACGGAATCGGAATGTGATGAAATCAGAACCTTTGGAAAGATTGTATTTTTTTCGTATTGTTACATGTAGAACGCTTCCTTTAAAAAATTCATCTTCAATGCCGAAACTGCCCTTGACTGCCATAAATGCCGTAACTTCTTCATACGGTATCGGAATGTGACGAAATCAAATGCACTGGACTAGGAAAATTACAATCTATATTTTTCATGAAGAACCGATCTTCCAAAAATGTCATTTTCATTGCCGAAAATGCCCTCGATCGTAAATAGGCCAATTTTGCCAGTTTTGACCCAGAAACCCACACCACCTATTAATGATGTATTAAACCACTCCATGCATACCAAGCTGCTCTGTTATCTCATCGGTGACACTGGATACTGTCATGTCATCATTTTCATCCACGTCACCCAAACTGGCCACGTCATCACCGCCACGTGGCCGAGTTGCCAACAAGGACAACCATAAAACAACAATCTCCCCCTTTGGAGTTGTTGGCAACCACCTCATCACTAATACACTCTAAAGCTCCGATGAGTAACTCTCTCCCCCTTTGACAACAAGTACAAAGGGTGGAACCAATGGACTCCCCCTGAGTCCAATATGGGGGTAGCAACATCAAGCAACTTGCTCCCCCTCTCCCAATGCTACTAGTGCTTTGGAAGAACCACCACTCCCAGCTTCTGTCTGAGGAACTCAAACTGATATTTGGGAAGCGGTTTAGTGAAGATATCAGCCACCTGCTCTGCTGTGGGAACAAACTCCATCCTTACTTCACCTTCCATCACCTTGTCTCTTAAGAAATGATACCGGATAGCAATGTGCTTCGTTCTAGAATGCATCACCGGGTTCTTGGAGATATTGATAGCACTAGTATTGTCACAATATAGTGGCACTGCCTGCTCAACCTCCACACTCAAATCCTTCAACATCTACTTCATCCACAACATTTGTGTACAACAAGATGTAGCTGCAATGTATTCTGCCTCTACAGTTGAAAGAGAGACTGACTCTTGCTTCTTACTATGCCATGCCACCAAGCTGCTCCCCAAATAGAATGCACCACCACTGGTGCTCTTCCTGTCATCTACACATCCGGCCCAATCTGCATCTGAAAAAGCTGACAAACTAAAGCTCTTGATTTTCGGATACCATAACCCAAACTCACTAGTCCCTTTCAGATATCTGAAAATTCTCTTCACTGCTGCCACATGTGTCTCTTTTGGTCCTGCTTGAAATCTGGCTACCATGCACACAACTTGTAAGATGTCAGGCCTACTAGCTGTCAAATATAAAAGGCTACCAATCATTGACCTATACAAGGTGTGGTCAACTGATGGAGAGTCATCTTCCTTGCTCAACTTACACCCAGTCATCATAGGTGTACTAACTGGCTTGCAATCCTCCATGGTGAATCTCTTTAACATCTCCCTCACATATTTGGACTGAGATATGAAGATACCTTTTTTCTTTTGATTGATCTGCAAACCCAAGAAGAATGATAGTTCACCCAACATGGACATTTCAAACTCATCTTGCATCCTCATTGCAAAATCTTTGCACAACTCATCTTTGTGACCCCCAAAGATGATATCATCTACATACACAACCACCACAAGCTGACTGCTTTCTTCAGTTCTGATGTAGAGATTACTGTCCACTAAGCCTTTCTTGAAACCCAACTTGCACAAGTAAGAGTCCAATCTGGAGTACCATGCCCTTGGAGCTTGTTTCAAACCATACAATGCCTTCTTCAATCTGCACACAAGAGTGGGGTCTTCACTCAGCTGAAACCCATCAGGTTGCTCTATGTAAACCTCCTCTTCCAAGTTTCCATTTAGAAAAGCTGATTTGACATCCATTTGATAGACCTTGAACCCCTTGTACACTGACAAAGCCAAGAACATTCTGATAGCCTCAAGTCTTGCCACTGGAGCAAAAGTTTCCTCAAAATCAATGCCTTCCACTTGAGCATACCCTTTGCATACAAGTCTTGCTTTGTTCCTCACCACTTGACCATCTTCATTGAGTTTATTTCTGAAAACCCATTTAGTACCAATCACATTCTTGTCAACTGGCCTAGGGACTAGATCCCAAGTGTGATTCCTCTCTATCTGATCAAGTTCTTCATTCATGGCCTTCATCCAACTCTCATCATTGCTTGCCTCATCAACAGTTTTTGGTTCAATCTTCGAAAGAAGAGAGTATGTGTTGGTCTTCATTCTTCTAGTCTGAACACCTACAGTGGGGTCACCAATGATTAACTCATCTGTTTTCTGTTGATCAACTCTGTTGTGTCTCCTCTGCTCATCTGAATCTACCTGAGCCTGTTCAACATCAATCTCATTTTTGCTTTTGGGTCTACTATCAACCAGGTCATTCTCATCATCAAGATCTTCAAATTCTGGAAGTTCATTTCCTGAGCCTGAAGGAATATCCTTTTTTTCATCAACTGTGACATCAACACTCTCTACAATTTTTCCAAGTCTGATGTTATAGCATCTATAGGCCTTACTTGAAGTAGAATAACCTAAAAATATACCCTCATCAGCCCTATCATCAAACTTACCCAAATCTTGGGTTGTGTTCTTGATATAACACTTGCTACCAAAGACCTTGAAGTGTCTTGCTGTAGCCCTTCTTCCAAACCAGATTTCATATGGAGTCTTACTTTCATGAGGTCTCAACATACATCTGTTATGGATGTACACTGCAGTTAGAACTGCCTCCTTCCAGAACTTTTTACCCATGTCATTCTCTGCCAACATTGTTCTAGCCATGTCTTGCACTGTTCTATTCTTTCTCTCTGCAACACCATTCTGTTGGGGTGTTCTTGGAGCTGAAGTTTGTTTCCTGATACCATACTCATAGCAGTATTCTTCAAAATCATCCCAACTGTACTCACCTCCTCTGTCAGATCTCAGACACTTTATCTTCTTCCCTGTCTGATTCTCAACTTGCTTCTTAAAGATCTTAAATCTTTCTAAAGCCTCTGACTTATGTTTCAAGAACATCACCCACACCATTCTTGAATGATCATCAACAAACAACATGATGTATCTCTCTCCTGAGGTGCTAGGTGTCCTCATAGGACCACATAGGTCTGTGTGAATCAACTGCAATGGAGAACTGGAATAATACTCCTTAGACTTGTAGGAGATTCTGGTTTGCTTTCCCTTTTGACAAGATGCACATATAGGATTGGAGAGCTTCTTCAACTTAGGAACATCTCTCACTGCCTTCTTCGAAGAAATCTTGGCAAGGTTCTTGAAACCAATATGCCCAAGTCTTCTGTGCCACAACCATGTCTCCTCATCTATGCTGACCATGCAAGAATCTTTCTCTAACTCTGTCAAGGTGTACAAGTTCCCTGAAGTTCTCTGTCCAGTAGCTACAACCTTTCCACTGCTTGATCTTCTTATCTCACACCCTTTACTAGTGAAAGTTACTTCATGCCCTTTGTCACAAATTTTACTGATGCTGAGAAGATTGTGTTTGAGTCCTTCAACATACAAGACATCAAGGGATTTCACCTTCCCATGGTTCAAACTTATGGACCCCTTCCCTGTAATTCTGGCACCATTGTTGTTGCCAAACTTCACGGATCCACCTTCAAAGTCATGTAATTGTTCAAACCTTTCCTTATCTCCTGTCATGTGGCTTGAGCAACCACTATCAAGAATCCATGGATTAGAGTCTCCTTGAGCCTTAAAAGCTCTATGAATAACAAATGCTGCTGCATCTTCTTCATCTTCTACTCTCTCTCTCTTAACCCAAACTTTCTTGACAGATTTAGATTTCTTTGCTTTCTTCTGTCTTGAGAACTGTCTCTCCATCTCATCATCTTCTGTGTTTCTGAAAACTCTCTGCTTACCTCTGTTCTCCTGTCTTTGTGGGGGAAACACAGTTCTACAATTCCTTGCAATATGTCCAAGGTTGTTGCATCTGTAACATTCAACTGTTTCCTCCATAAGGGGTGCAAAAGGATTTCTGTCCACATAACTCCTTGGACCAATGTTGAACTTGCAATCTGAGATCTTGTGTCCAAAAGTGTTGCATTTGTAACAATAACCTTGAAAGGTGTGCCTCTGCATCACAGGTTCCATCTGCCATCTGTAAGGAGCTCTGAAGTTGTCAAATGCTCTAGGCCTCTGTTGAGGACCTTGACTGTATCCATAGCTCTCTGCTCTCCTGCTTGGCCTTGCCAACTGTGGTTGTCTAGCATGGTTAGTCTTATGGAATATAGATGGATTTCCTCTTCTAGTTGGACCAGTATGCACTTTATCTTTTTGTACTGCTCTCTTGACATTGCCAGCAGTAGTAACATGTGCCTTTCCTCTTTGAACATTCCTATCATTGACTTTGATAGGATTATGTATTGTTCCCTTACCATTTGCCTTGGTATTTTTGGAAGACTCCCCAACAAATCCAAGTCCAAATTTGATGTGAGTCGATCTTTGAGCATTGATAATGTCATTGAGCTTCTTACTGCTAGGATGCTCTTTTGGAGTAGAGTCATCTTCAACATCTTCATTTTCTAAGTCTTCTCTTTCAATCTCAGTTCTCCCATATTCTTCAACCTTAGCCTTTAATAAGGCTAGCTCATCTGCATAACCATCAAATTGTGCAAGAATCTCATATTGCTCCTCTAGTTGTGCTTTCAAAGCCACTTTCTCTAACTCAAGAGTGTTGCAGTCAATGGTCTTCTGTGAGAGTTGATACTCAAGATCATCTAAGGTCTTCCTTGACTTATTGGCTTGATCTCTCAACTCAAGAACTAATTGTTCTTGCCCCTTAAGGTCTTGAGTGACCTTTTTCACTTTCTTCCTTTCTCTTTTAAGCTCTCTAAGGGCAACTGTGAGTTCAGCCTCTAGATGTGATTTTTCATCTTCCTCTTCTTCTTCTGTAGAATCTTCCTTGCTAGAAGAATCTTCTTTGTTTTCTTCCACATCTATTGAGACCATGAACATAGCCTCATCATCTTCATCATTAAATGATTTTTCAGACTCTTCATCAATACTCTTCAGTCTTCCCCAGATATCCTTGGCTGAGTCACAATCCATTACCTTAGCCATCACACTTTTATCCAATGCTGAGAATATTGCATTCACAGCCTTCTGATTGTAACAATAAGCCTTCTTAGCTTCATTGTCAACCGGACCTCCTTCAGGCTCTGTGTACCCAATCAGAACTGATACCCAAACATCATAACCTAGTGAACCTAGGTACGACTGCATTCTCCTCTTCCACAAGATAAAATCAGATCCATCAAACTTTGGTGCATGTCCTGAATAACCTTCACCTGCCATACTGTCACTGTCGCTGCCTCTGGATCACTCAGTTGTTGATCAAACTATCACTGAGTATCGGCTCTGATACCAATTGTTGTAACCCGACAGTCACTGAGAGGGGGGGTGAATCAGTGAGTCCAATTCCGATCCCCAAAAACCTGTCTGATGTCTGGCCAAGAAAAACCTGATATACCTGTCCCTGTTTGCACACAGTCGTATGCACACTCAGCCTCTCATAGGCACTTCCAAGTATGCACACTCATTCCACATTCCACGCACTTCAATATAAAATGCAAACAACTAGCACCCACAACACAGGGTTTTTATGAGGTTCGGCAATTTGTCTACATCCCCGGAGTAGTGCCTGTAAAGGCTTCGTACCTACTCAATACCCTACTTTTGACTGCACCCACAGTCGGGAGTACCCATACCCAATTTTCTCAAGCCGAAGCTGAGATGACACTCGTAGTGCCGATACAATATGTAGCATCCACTACACGGGAGCACCCACTCCCTGTGCTTAGCACCCATTAAGCACACAATAAATAATACAATTAAATTGGGCTTATATCAATGCCCTACAATCAAGCTCTGCCTAGCATATGCATCCACAACTAGCTAGCATGCTTACAGTTCATCCACAAATAACCTAGCATGTATACATTCATCCACAACTAACCCTAACATACATACATACATGTAATGTAAAATCAAAGGTTAGAGAATCTCACAACCGATTGCCTGGGATGACTAGAAACTTGTACTGACAAGTTTGGTGCTCACACCTTCTCTCTCCTTGGCTTCTTGCTCTTCAAAGCAAACACATCCTTGCTTTCTTCTCTTCTTCCTTGGCTTTGAGTTAATGTACCATTAACACACTTCAACCACCTCTTTTACCTCCTTTAATGGCCTAAGAACGTTTATCATCAAGAATGTATGTTCATTCAAGGACCAACAAAGAGGGGGAAGCTTCTCCTACCAAAACCGTAGCCTTCTTTCACTCAAAACCCATTTTTCTTGCTTCCATGGTGTAGATCTTGAAAAAATAAAGAAGCTACAACTTGGTTCACACAAATCCGAGTTAAAATGAGGGAGATATGACCATTTGAAGTTGGAGCAATGAGATAGCCAGAAATGGAATCTTCGTAGGGGTGGCGTAGGCTACACCGGCGGCACGCGCAACAGGGGCGAAATCTGACCGTAGATCTCATATAAAAGATCTTGTAATCTGAGCCGTCGGATTAAGCCAACGGACAATAGATCCAAACCATTAAATTTGAATCTCGATTACGTCATCATGACGTAGGCGCTGACATCGTCAGAAGTGTTGTCGAACTATGATTGGTTGCTTTTCCGGATTTTAAGGGAGCTTGTCTCCCACTCATAAAAGAGAAATGCATATCAACCGTTGGATCCGAATCTTCCATGATGACTTTAATCAGATTTCATGAGATCATTAAGATCGGAATCTTTTTTTATACCTTCTTACACGTGCGAAACACCACAACATAACTTGATAAGGTGTAGCGCCAGTGCATCAAGAATTATGCACCCAACCAATCAAATTCTACGCGCAAGCATCTATCTCGTCCATGTCAGCGTAAAATCTCAGCAGCCTTTGGATGGGCATCAAGCCTACGTGGTCGAATCTTGGCCATCCATTTCACTTCCCTTTACTCCTCTTTATTACAATCAAGCCCCTGCCTCCATATGTTTCAGTACTTAAAGACCCCTTACAACTCAGACCTTCAAAATCTTTAAATTACACAAAAGCCCTTCGAATTTCAAAAATAAATTCCGAAAAATCCACCCAACACCGAGAGCAACTAATGGATTTTCGGTTTGGATTTTCAAACCGACTTTACGGAAACACTTATAACCTTTTCATACGATATCCGATCGAGATGAAACAAAGTGCATTGGAATCGTAACTAGATGCTCTACGACTTTTTAGAAGACTCAATCATCTGAATCATCCATGTAAAAAGACCAAAATGCCCCTACACCTTTCCAATGATGTAACTTTCTCATACGGAATCGGAACTTGATGAAATCAGAACCGTTGGAAAGATTATATTTTTTTCGTATTGTTACATGTAGAACACTTCCTTTAAAAAATTCATCTTCAATGTCGAAACTACCCTCGACTGCCACAAATGTCGTAACTTCTTCATACGGTATCAGAACGTGACGAAATCAAATGCACTGGACTAGGTAAATTACAATCTATCTTTTTCATGAAGAACCGATCTTCCAAAAATTTCATTTTCACTACCGAAAATGTCATCAATTGTAAATAGGCCAATTTTACCAGTTTTGACCCAGAAACCCGCACCACCTATTGATGATGTATTAAACCACTCCATGCATACCAAGCTGCTTTGTTATCTCATCGGTGACATTGGACATTGCCATGTCATCATTTTCATCCATGTCACCCAAACTGGCCACGTCATCACCGCCACGTGGCCGAGTTGCCAACAAGGACAACCATAAAACAACATAAACATCAAGTAATAAAAAGGGAGTACATCAAAATAATAAAAAATAATCACTCAAGAGTCACTGCTGCCATGCAGCACAATACTCGCACATGCAATTGGCACCGTGCTCGAACTCATCAGGGACCCATCAGTCCTTAGAGGAAAACTCCACTGTGAGGCCCTTCTGATCTCCAGGCTGTAACCTGTAAAATCACCTAAAAAGAGTTGTGCACATGGGATGACCTCACTAGCCCAGTAAGTGAAAAGGAAGACTACACAAACAATCACAATACAAATGCGGCTATATGTATGCAATTCATTTTAATCCTATTAACCTAACAACATTACAAGGTCATAGGCTATATGCTACTCACAATCACAGTGTGTGTATGTTCTGGGTACGAGCCGCTGATCCCATCCCAAGATAAGCCTATAGGGTTGTCGGAGAAGGCCTACCATTGGTACCAGAATTTAAAATGCAAGCCGACTCCTGATAAATTTCAATAACAGAAAGTAAATGGGTGACTCCACCCAAAATAAAAACAGTACGATCGGCCCTCTGAATATACCACCAGGGTTACCGACTATCTTAGCGATCAACCGTGTGAACTTATAACCGCTATACGAGTTTGACAACCGCAACCCGATACTTCCCCGCAATAGTAACCCAACACGTAAACCCCTATTGAGAAGGATTATAGCACAAAGAAGTATATAAATCTCAGTCATATGCTTCTACATGAGCATAGTACGATTACATGATGGCACCGCGTCCCATTCCGCAAGCCACCATGCACTCGTTTCCAAGCCGACTACAACACCTAAATCTAGCATGCATTTTATGTCCAAATGAAATTCTTCCATCACATACATCAAGACATAATGAATATTAAATCATAACACAATGCATAGCATATTATGTCAATGCACATTCAATGCGTGATACGGCATATGTGATGTCTAGTCTACACACAAGTGACATGATGACATAGCTAGACTAACACATGTTAAATGATGCATAATATTCTGTAATTAAATTAGAGTCCACTCCCTACTTACTTATATATGTGCACGATGCTTGTACCGGGCACGTAAGAGATCCGATGAGTGGGTACGCGTATAATGAGTGTAACCTATCATAAATATAACGGTTTATCATTTCACTATTTTGGGATCAAAATCATCATGTTGGAATACTAAAATTAGGTTTAGAATCATAAATGGGGGTTAGCCATCCAATTCAAACCCATTCTGGGCCTTCTGGAAAGACAGGTGGGCATGAGTCAAAGATAGGCGGGCCTCATAGCCCATTGGTTTCATGCCCGTCAGTTACACAAGAGGCTCAGAAATTGAGTTCTAGGAACTCAAGTGGGCCAGAGACCTAAAGACAGTTGGGCCTGGAACACCCCTAGTCTTGAAATGAAATTCTCCCATCTTCTCTTCGGCTTAGAAAACTTGTTTGGGGTCGATCTGGCGAATCAAATCACTCATTTAAGGTCCAATCATATATCATCAACCTAGATTTAAGATCAAATCAAAAGATATAAGGAGATTTTTACCTCTTTCTTAAGAACACCAATTAAACCTCAAATTTCACTTCTTTTGCTCAAGAACTTCCAAATACTCTAGATCTTCACCAATACTCATTCTAAATCCTTCAAAATCATTGTACACACCTTCCATTAGTCCTTAGATTTGATTATCCATGTAAGATTAGCAAGATCCTAGTGAGTTCTTTCCCAAAAATCAAAAAGAGGGTTTAAGAAAGGGGTTTTCCCAAGAATCCTTGGAATATGTACAATACCTACCTCAAATGGAAGATCCCGGTGAGTTGATCATTAATCTAGGCTCAAAATACCAAGACCCAGCTCTGATGAAGCTCTACAGTCGATTTCCTTTCTTCTTTCTTTTTCTTCCTCCTTTTGCTTTCTTTTTTCTTTCTCTCTCTTCTTTACTCTTCCACCGACCAACTATCATTTATGAGGGAAAAGACAATAAATGTCTCCTCTTTTATACCTAGGCCCCCAAAAATATCTTCTAATCATAGGTGGGTACATCTCAGGTGGGCATTCTCAGGTGGGTATATCTCAGGTGGGTATACCATTCTAGTTAACCCATTGCTAGTGTTCCACTTGGACTTCAATAGGGACAAACTCATACTTACAATTAAATTGCATAAGCACCCAAAATTACTAGCATATACCCTTACTTCTTGTACATGGCCTCATGGTGCATGCAAGTGCAAGGTTTGGGTGCACATATTACACTTGGTACTCGCTCGGTCTTGTCGGGCCAACCTGAGTTCAAGGTCACTCTTGTTACCATGTTCCATATAATACTTGTGTCGGTTCGCTTCGGTTCAGCCTCTACATGATGAAATCAAGTCAATACGGGTAATTAGATCGGGTTTAGAAAGTAGGGTATCACATGTTCTTATAATAGAGGCATTCTCTAAGGGGTGGCACTGTAAATTACCCCTTTTTTTTTTAAACTGCCCCCTATTGTGTGTTATTATGTGCCCATGATTTGATTCCTAGTTATTAGGGTTTATTTCCTTTAAAGCCTCCCCATCCCCATATAATTTTTTTTCTCCAACGTTTGGGGGTTTCTTGGAATATTAACATTGAATTTAAATATTTAGTTATGAGAGGTAACCATGAGGTGAGGTGGCAAGCTGAATTAAGGCTTTCATAATAACAATTTTGTCTCCAATGTTTGGGGGTTTCTAGGAATGTTAACATTGTATTTAAATATTTGGTTAACATTTAGAGAGAGAGAGAGAGAGAGAGAGAGAGAGAGAGAGAGAGAGAGAGAGAGAGAGAGAGAGAGAGATTTAAGAAGGACTAATAGTAAGAATTACTTCCCCCTTTCTCCTCCACGTTTAGAGAGAGAGAGAGAGATAATATTTTTTTTTCATCTTCCATTTTGAGGGTTTTTTTGGTCATTTAGAATTTTTTTTTAATTATAGAGATTTAAATATGGAGAGAGAGAGAGAGAGAGAGAGAGAGAGAGAGATTTATATATATATAGATTATGGTGAGTGGTGGTTTTTTACGCGGTTCCGATTGCGTTTACAACTTCCATTTCGAGGGGTTTTTTGGTCATTTGAAATTTTTTTTTTTGGTAGATGTCAATGGTTTTTTTGTCTTTTTGAAAAAGTATACCAAAGACAGGAAGTACGTACTTATTAATAGTAGTATGATAGTATGATATAATGCCACCAATTTCAAGATGTATATGCATATCCAACTACTATTGATTGATTCCATTTATTAATCCATAATCATTAAACAACTTATTCAATGGACCTTTGGGGATTGGTTTAGTCACTAGGGACAAAAGTTTTTTATTTGAGAGCTACCCCATGCCACAGATAAGAAGGCACAAGGCCGCTAGTTCTTGGACAGAAAACACTTACGACAATTCTAGCATTCATAGCATACATTATTTATTATTCCAATGTACACATTGGATATATATCTTTACCAAAGGTTCGAAGACAAAGCACCACCAAGAAATTAAATCACAGCACCATCAAGAAATTAAATCACTTTGGGTAGGCCTCAATAATAGATGGCAGAGCTGGAATTTGGAAGATTTTATGCGAGGAAATCCTGCTTTCTCCAACAACTTTTTCCATTCTATCTTAGTCCTCTATTTCCCACCAGAGCTATGAGCAATCATAAAAACACCAACCCAGTTTCAGCAAATAAGCCTTCTCCTTCTGGCTCAAGCACCACTTCAACAATTATAATCTTTCCATTTTTTTCTGGCAATGCTTTCAGGCAATTCTTCAAAATATTTATGCAGTTTTCATCGCTCCAATCATGCAATACCCACTATACATGTATAGAAAGAAATATAAGATGACATTAATAATGGAAATTTGCTTACATTGATAACTCTAGGATCTTGGATTACTTCATATACCATATGGGTTTATCCATAATAGTTTTAGCTTTTGTGTTGGTTACTTCAACATGGTACAAGGCATCATACATGTCATATTAATTAAGCATATGTCTACAATCACCAAAAATGAAGGGATACACATACTGTCACCGAAAAGATCGAAGGGGAACATGTGAAAGAATTTTTGGGAATAATCTCAGATTGGATAACTTCATCTATGAATTGGGATTCCATTTGATAACTTAAGCTTTTGGATTAGATACTTCAACCTTTATTAAGCAAATTTATTAAGTGATGGTTTTCTTAGTACCCAAAACAGTCTGGCACATTGATATATAATTTTAGTAGTACAATTTTGAGTCAAACAGATTTTTTCATATGACAAAATAAACGTTGAAAAACAAGATAAGAATCAAAACCAGAATAGTCACTGAGAATGCAGAGGAAAAAAAATGTATCAAATGATATTATATTTTGATTTGGATTTCTTTTCTTTTTTTTCTTCTTTTGGTCGGGGGGGGGAGTAAATGTTGATTTGGATTTTAAGTATTCACTCATTTCCTAATGAATTATTAGATATTGTTCAACAGATTCTTCCCTTGGGGCTTAACATACACATCCCTCTTTGAGGGAACATTGCACAAAAAAGAAAAGGGTAATTTACAATGCCACCCCTTGGAGAACGTCAGTATTATAGGAACACCCCCTTTCTTACACCAAATTAGACTCAGACACCCTACCGTCAATCACTGTTACAGAATATACCAATAATGCTGACATCAACAGTTCATTTTTTTTTTCTAAATATCAATTTACCCCTAAAAATAATAAAGTACCAAAATTACCCTCATTACTTGTAGTCCCTAAATCAATTTCATCACATCCCTTCTGGCGACGGCGACTACGGCTTATGACCAACGGCTATATGATTATCAGCCTCCCGCCAAAAGCTCTGGCACTATTAATGGAAAATAACAGTAATTTCAAAGGAGGTAGGTGACATTATTGACTCTTCACCGCTTCTTAGCCGGAATCGGATCCAAAGAGGCAAGAGCCTCAATGTGAATATGTTATTAGGTGACAAAACTATAGTACTTTACCTCTCCACCTTGCTGAGCAATGGCGTCGGCGCCTTGTGCCTTCACCAAATTTCCCCCACCTGCTCACAAATCTATCACTATTACTAGAAATACCCTAGTTTCTGTTTCACTTCGCTCCCCATCAAAACGTGCTAAGAGAAAGAATCATTTACGCCCTAATCTTTTGAAAACCCTAACGCAACCCTACCCCATAGAACTGGGTGGAAGCATAGAAATCCTCCGAAACCAACCGTACAATGAAGGATTTTTCGACGAGGTTTCACACGATATGATTCGACAAGTAGAAGAAGAAAATATTTGGCTAGAGTTGGAGTCACTTGGTTCTTATGCTCCTGAGACTGTGGAAGCTGGAGTTTCTAATGCTATTGGTGTTGTTTCTTCAAGGTCAATGCTTGAATTGGCATTTTATTTCCTTGGTCTTTTTATTTTTCAAACGGTATGTACTGTTTGGGTATTGGGTTCTGCTGATATTGGCCGGGAGACTGGAAATGGTGAAACAGAGGCTGAATCATTGGTTTCAGAGCTGGAAATGCAGAAGGGAATAGAAAGGTTTTTGTCGACGCCGCTGAACAAAGACGAAGAGAGACGAGGTTTGAAAGGGCGAGGATTTCAGTTTCGACCCAAAAATCATGTTTTTTGACCCAAATCGAAGTTTCATCTTCAGCCGTCGGATTGCTCTCCACCACGTGTCAACAGATAAAACCTTCTCTGCCCCTCTCCACCATATCTCGTCTCCACAGACGATTTTTCCCCCTTCAATCGGATTGGGATGAGGGATGCTACCCCACATTGGATATAGGAGGCGGAAACATTAATCCACCTCCACTGTTAGATAAGGACAAAAGCACTATAGTCAGAATGGGGCCATCTGTCAAAAAATAATTGAGGGTAATCTCAAACAGTCAATCCTCGATTGAGGAAAAAAATGCATACAGGTATAATTATTATTATTATTATTAATTTTTTCTTTTTTTAAGTAAACTTGATTTAGATCAATGTGTAAAGTCGTATTAGGAGTGTAACTCAAAATTTGATCAAATAGTCGTATATGTTATTGGCAGAGTCTTCCTAGTTAGGGATACAACATAAAATTTTATTTTTCTGAATGAGTACAAAATTTTTCTATTAGGTTAGCATTTCAATTCAGAAAAAGAAAAGTTTTGCCAACGCCCACATTCATATATTATAGATACATCGCTTGCTTAATAATAATAAAAAGTCCAATAAAATGGGATCTTCTGGCATCAGAAAGTAAAACTAAAGGGTATCGAATAGTATTTTGGAAAACACATAATTTCGAACATTTCGAATAAAGTATAATGTAATAGTAGCAATACTAAGAAACCTAGACTTATATGAAATACAAGAAAGGAGTATATATCATGGATTGTAAGAGACTAATGAGAGAATATGTTGAAAGGAACTCTGTACGTAGCCCTAAAGGCCCAGCAACCCCATACATGCTTGAAAAAAATATGAAAGAGAAATATATGTCATGCAGTCTCATTCTTCAATTTGCAAAATGGACAAACAAAATCAATGTCATCAATAAAACTTTATCTTGTTGATGTATCGATTCCATTTTTCAATCAACGTGTGGTAGAAGATCAAAGACTGGTCCAAAACAGTCCAGATTTATGTGTGATATAGCATGGTTTCAAGTATTGGTTTCGTACTGAATCGGGATCGGCTGAGACCGATCCCCGATCCCTGATTGATTTGAATCGATTATTCATATCTTTTTAAGGGTAAAATAGTAAAAAATTAATATTTTTTAAGCAAAAACAAGGGAAAAACTGATCGATACCCACCAATCCAATATGATCCAGATCGGTATCGACAGATACCGAAAAGGATACTGAAACCGTCCCCTAAATCCTTGTGTTGTAGTTTGTACATGGTATTTTTTTTTTAACACAATGTTTTTCTTTCTCGTTAAAGAATTAAGAATCCCACGTGGAGCAAGACCATGATTGGACTCTTGTGCCATCATTACACTGCCATCTCTTTTCTTCTTTTGTGTACAATATAAAAATTTATTAATTAAAATGGTTAACATACTAATGTCATGGCTAGAGTTCCTAATGTGTAGCTTTTTGTTCATAGCCATTGGGGCTATATTTCTTAACAAAAGTACCAACTCCTTTGTAAGTCCAAGACAAAAATGGGGTTAAACAAAAATTGAATGATGTCCAAAAAAAAAAAAAGGAGGTATGGAGCTCCAAGGCCACGATTCCATACTACTGTCTAAGGGTGTTAATTGGTTCGATTTCTATGTATACGGTTCCGTTTGATTTGGTTCACATTTATTTGGTTGAACCAAAATCGACCCATTTATTAAACGGTTTCACGGTTTTTAAACAGTATTGGTTTCACGATTTTAAACGGTTTTGATCGCGGTTTAATCCATACAGTTTCTAAACGGTTAGTAATCAGTCTGCTAGTTCATTCGCATGTTTACTAAAATTTGCTTTTGTTGATAAACACTTCAATCTTGTATCATATTAAATGAGGTATTGAACAAGCAATTAACTACATAATTACATAATAGGAGTAAATTATTGAATAGGCTATTAGACAGCCTCTATGGTCCTTAATTGTTCTTTAGATTAACCCATCTTGTTTTGTGAAAACAACCAAACAACTAAGCAAAAGAAAATATTACATGGAGAAAGTGAAATATAAACAAAGCTGCTCATGAACGCAACTTATCATTAGTGTTCCTAAGTTAAAGAGCATGAGGCACTGAAAATAGATCATTTAACCCCTTATTCTATTAAATCGCTATACGGGTTAAATAGGTCGATTTTGACGGTGTAAACGGCTCGGTTTTCATGGTGTCAAATTCGATTTGAAACCGATAGGCTAAACGGTTAAAACCTAACCAACCCATCACTACAAAAAAAGTGGGCAAATACTGCACTTAGGCAGGGGTTTATGGCCACAGTTGCCGAGGACCACGGCTAAATAGGCTCTATTGCCTTGGTTTTTATAAAGTGTGACCATTTATGTACCATTAACCATGGTTTAACAAAACCCGGCTATAAAGCATATCAATAGTCACGTTTGTTACAAACCGCAGCCATATGTATAACACTCAAGTGTAGGGGTGTCAACCGGTCAAGCTGGTTCGGTTTCGATCGGGCTTAATCAGGCTTGAAGGCTTTCAAAGGCTGCACCGTGTCCGCCCATTTAACTAATCGGGCTTAGTTATTGAGGGCATGGTATGCTTTATATTCGGTCGGTCTGCCTCGGGCTATAATCAGGCTACCTTAACCGGGCTACGAACATGTTTAATGTTAAACGAGCTTTAACCAGTTTTTAAATTGACCCTCTTTAAAATGTGCTCTTATATTCCAGTCTACTCATGCAAGCCAAAAAAAATGACAATAAATCAATAAATGATACCAAATATAACCATTATTTAAAATGTGAACATGTCTTTACTTTTTAGTTTTTACTCTTTAATTTGGGGGGTAAAATAGGTATTCCACAATCATTAAAGGGCGGGCCAGGCGGCACAATAGGCCGGTCTCGGTCAGACGCCCGACGGTCCTAGTAGTAGGACTGAGACAGACCGTTTGTAAACGGGCTAGGCTCAAGCCCGACACATTTAATAAACGGTTCGGGCCAGGCCGGTCTATAAATGATCGATCCCGGTGTCGGGTCGGGCCACGAATTGACACCCCTACTCAAGTGGCTATTGATATGGTCTATAGCTGCGGTTATACAAAATGTGGCTATAGATACATATATGGCCACAATTATTTATAACCGCGGCTAAAGACATGTTTATTATTTTATCTTTATTTTATAGTTATCCAACATGCTATTGTATCTCTTAGTGTAATAATAATAATAATAATAGTTCATTATTGGATTTTTCAAGGTTCTGCTCACAATTTTGTGATCGACCAATAATAACCCTTGAAATAGAATCTTTTCATCTGAAACTCCAATTGACATGATATCCGTGTTATTTGTTCACCCTTTTAGATTAAGTGGTTTTGACCTAATGTCTTTAATTGTTTGTCTTCCCATTACAATTATATGGTCCTATCATTGTCAGCCAATGAGGACCCTCGTATAAGTTTAAAATGGTCCAAAAATTATTTTCTTAAACATAAGGGTAAATCCGTCCTATCCAGTTGTAAGGTATAAGTTTAAAATGGTCCAAAAATTTGTTTTCTTACAAAATAAAGGTAAATCGATCCTATCTAGATTGAGACCAACTAGTATGTATTAATATTGGTTGATATCAATCCCCAAGTTTTAAAACATCGTATTAGATCAACACCGACCAATTAAGAACTGAAGTTCCTTAACTATTAAACTCATTCATTTCCGTACTAAAATTGATTCAACCTGTCACAAATCAAACTGAACTGACATTTTGACACTAGAGTTTCTAAAACTGGGTAAGCCAATTGATGAATCAGTCAATTCATATCGAAATCAACAGACAACGATCCCAATTTCCACCCTATCTAACCATACTACTTGAATTGGAATCAGATCCGAATCAATTCTTTGAATTGGACAGTTTCATGAGCCGATCCCCAATTCTTGAACCAATAATCTAGTTGTCACCACAAAATACCCAAGATCCAGTTGGATCAGACTGATAAGTTGAAGTCCGAATCAGCTCTAAATGATTCAATCCAAGATAAGACAGGTAAAAATTATCGTAGTATATGGTAACCAAAATAAGACAGGTAAAAATTATCGAAGTATCAAGTTAACCAATTATGTCTGCTAAAAATTTTATGTAATATTTGGTTACCAATTACAACGGCTACAAATTTTTCCATAATATTTAGTTACCGTATAAAAATTATCGAAGTATCAGGTTAACCAATTGTCTGCTAAAAAATTTATGTAATATTTGGTTACCAATTACAATGGCTAAAAAATTTCCATAATATTTAGTAACTATATATGTTATCTAAAAAGTTATACATAGTATAGGGATGTCAAAACCTAGCCCGAACTGTTAAAATTGACCGAAATCGACCGATAAAACCCAAACCGATCCTTATTGGATTGGTTTTGGACTGACGTATGTTGGGACCAGTTGAAAATTGGTCCAAACCGAACCGACCAATAACCAAACCGAATGAAACCGAAAAAAAATAAATGATTATGAGATTATAAATTGGTGAATTGACTATCCATTTTTCACAATATTAATGAGAAATTTTTTTATTCTAAGGAGAATTCTAGCAAATCATTGAATATTAGATTATGAATAGAGAAATTTATTTGTAAATTGTAACAATGCTTCCATTTTTTTTCGCTAGAAAATCATTATATTAAAATGGAAGAAAAAGGAAGAAATTACAGAGCTACATCAAACCGATAAAATAGAGTAAATCAAAAATAAAATCGATTCCCTGACCCCCACCTTCGGCATTGCCATCAGCAGAGGAAAGAGAATCCCACTAATCAAATCTATAGTTTGGTTTGCCATCAGCATCTCTTCTGATGAAATCCTTAATGTTGGCAGGAAAGTCGACATTTATGGCTGATATCCCTGTCTTCGCCGCATCTCTAGCCAGGTAGTCGGCAATTGAGTTCGCTTCTCTGAAGTTGTGAGTTATTTTCCATGTGATACTCTCCAAATATGGCTGGAGGAATATCCATCTCTGCAAAGCAAACCATGGAATTTTATTTTGCTGGATAGAGATTGCAAGAGCACTAGAATCCGTCTCTACCCACAGACATGGAATGCCCAGCTCCCTAGCACGCATCAGCCCCACCATTAGGCCTTCGATTTCAGCTTCGAAGACTCCCGAGACACCCATAAAAATTTTGTAGGAGCCAAGAACGCCTCCCCTGTGATCACGAAAAATTCCGCCTGCACCTGCACGACCTGGGTTCCCCCTTGAGCTTCCATCAAAATTCAATTTAATCCAATTTGCCTTGGGTCTGCACCAGAAAACCTCTAAGATTGATTTTGGGGGAGATCGCTGAATCGGAATACCAAGCTTCCTGCAGCAAATGAGATCAGACATTATCTTGACTTCACCTTTAGTGCTTGGCTTAGCAAACTGAATATCCTCTAGAATCATCTGCTTCAGGTATCTTGCCGGTCTTTCCTTGCCATCATGCCTTCTACTATTTCTTTCGCGCCAAATGTGATCAGCCACTATTAGTAACCCCATGATCCATGCCTCTTTGCAGCAAACTGATTTCTGTTTTCTTCTCCACCATGTGAGAAAATCGGCCATGGTTCCAGCTGGCTGCCATTGCACATTGAAGCATCCACAAAAAAAGAGCCATATATCTTCGGAGTAGGAGCATTGAAGGAAAATATGAGATGATGTCTCAGCCTCCATTCCACATAAGCTGCATTTAGAGACAAGGACTATGCCCCTCTTTTGAATAGCGTCATCTGTAGGGAGCTTGTCGTACACCATTCTCCAACCAAAGATAGACACCCTGGGTTGCATCTTTTTACCCCAAATCAAAGAGAACCATGGAACTTTCGGGTTACGAATCCTAATATCTTCCCAGGCAGAATTAGAATTGAAAATCCCATCAGATGATAGACTCCACAGGCACATATCTTCACAGGGATATGATGGAATTTTAATGGTTCGAATTTTCTCAAAAATATCATGCAGCAAAAGGGAGATAACATTTGGCAATTTCCATTTAAAATTGTCAATGAAGTCACTGACCTTTCCCTTGCAGTGAAGACTCGACTCTCCCTCCAGGCCAACTAGCTGTAGGATGGATTTGCCGCCCAACCATTTATCTAACCAGAAATTTATGCTGTCCCCGTTTCCAATCATCCAGGCTTCTTTGGTGGACATGAAGTCCCACATCTTCCTAAAGCCTAGCCAAATCGAAGAAGGCTTATAGGACTTTTTGAAGGAACCATCACCCCTCAGAAATCTCGCCCTTAAGAATTTGCATGCTAAGGAATTCTCATGCTTGACCCTCCAGACCATATTACAGAGCATGGCTTTGTTTATGTCTCTGAGCCTTCTCAGTCCCAGACCATATTACAATGCTTCCATTGATTTCCTTGTTCACTATATAAAACTAGTTGGATAGTTAAAGGAATGATTGAGGATAATAAGGTTCATTTTGTGATTTCAATTATCTTCTTAGTAATTTTTTATCAATTGGTTTCAATATTAGTTCCCTTACAATAATAAACCATGATTTACCAGGGGGTTGGAATGGGGACGTTTTGTACATTTATAGTCACATAATGTATTGCTTTGCTTTGATTAGTAATGCTTTTATTTAAAATAAAAATAATAATAATAATGCTTTTAAAAGTTTATGGTTAAATTAAACGAGGGATTAGGTCCCTGTATGTGTGTACATTCCCTCATCAACTTTTCATTTTCCCTCCAAACTGTTCCCGCTAATATTCTACCCAGAAAAAGGAAAAAAAAAAAAAAAAAAAAAGAGAAGAAGAGGGCGGGTTACCACAAACAAAACATTAGAGTAATGCGTCAGTTTCTCTCGCTTATACCCTAATCGATCGCTCTCAATCTCTTCTGTGAATACACCTAATTGCTAGCATCGCTCTTGGTCTTGCTAATACACCCTGCCGAGAACCCTTTTCAAGGGTTGTGTTAGAGACGGAGGGAAGGTCACACACCTGCTCTTGAGTAGAGGAGTACATGTATGATGATTCCTCTCTTTTATTCTCTTTCTACTTCTTCATCTTCAGTTCCTGCAATTCTTTTATTTTGCAGGAAACCCTGCTTTTGCGCAGAGGGAGAAGAGAACTCCTCTACACTCCGCCCTGGTACTGAAGACAAGTATGATTTCTCCTCCCTTTTATTCTCTCTTTCTACTTCTTCTTCTACTCTCTTCCATCTTCTTCTCATTTTTTGTTCTTGGAATTTTTTATTTTTTATTTTTTTAAGAAAACCGTGCTCTGTTTCACTTTCTGCTTCTCAACTAGCTCAACAGTAAGTACTTTGTTTGATTAGTTTTTTTATGGTAGGATTTAGTTGTTTGATGGTAAGTACTTTGTTTGAGTTGTTTAATTTAGTTAGGGTTTGTGAAGTTATCTTGTTTAGGATCTTGTAGGGATGGCAATTGGTGTGGGGATTAGGATCTTATAATGATTAAGCTTCATTATAGCCTATTTTTGGATCTCAATTAAGAATGCTATTGCCGTGTTGCTTCATTGTAGTTTATAACAGAAATTTTTTGTTGATACAAGTCTCTAAAACTACTTTTTAATAAAGGGAAAATTTTCCTTTAAACCTGATAAGTAGCTGTTGACTAACACAAAAGCTGAGTGGGTGCAAAGAATAACTTTGTTTGGTTCTTCCAACTAGAAAGGATAATTATTTACAGAGTATGTTTATTTTTAGAAAATGGAAAATCATGAAAAGTAAAGAAAACTACAGCACTAGAAAAGCTCCTTTGCACTAACACTAAAGCTAAGTGGGTGCAAAGAATAACTTTGTTTGGTTCTTCCAACCAGAAAGGGTAATTGTTTACAGAGTATGTTTATTTTTAAAAAATGGAAAATCATTAAAAGTAAAGAAAACTACAGCAGTAGAAAAGCTCCTTTGCAAGGAGGAAAATCATATAGTTTCATTGTTGATTAGCAGCTTGAACTTGCTACCGAAACAAAGTGTGTGTTTTGTTGTGGATGTTGCATTCTTGAACCAATATTCTTTTTAGTTTTCAAGGAAGATAGGTAGTCCATGCTCGTTGGGTGTTTTTGTATGTTAAAGAGTTTATAGTCCATGTTTATTATGGTGGTTCTGTAACTTTATGTTAAGAGTTTGCTTCTTTTTCATGTGTGACTGGTAATGACTTACAATTATCCTGATTTTGTTGATTCCCTTACAATTATCCTGATTTTTGTTCGGTTTTTATTTATTTCTATTTATTTTTATTCTATGTTTCTAGGTTGTAACCTATACTATATAAGAGGAGTAATTAAACAATGAATGAAGTCACAACCATTGTTGCTCTTTAACTCCTAAAAAAAATTTCTTCAACAGCTGATATAGCTATGGGTGATAGACCCAGAATTGAGAAAGTCCATTCCACCCACATCTATCTCATCTTGTTCTAGTTTCTCTTTGTTTTAACTTTGTGATTGAGTGTTCTGTCAGCTTGATACATCTACTTTCAGTTTTATCAATCTATCTATCAAAAAAGTCTTCGGGCAACAAAATCTTGTTCTTGAGTAGAGGGAACTATCTCCTTTGCCTCTACCCTGGTTCTAAACATACGTATAACTCCTCTCTTTTATTCTCTTTCTACTTCTTCTCATCTTCGGTTCCCACAATTTTTTTTTAAATTTTTTTTGCAGAAAACTCCGCTCTTGCGCAGAGGGAGAAGAGAATTCCTCCACACTCTGCCCTGGTACTGAAGACAGGTATGACTTCTCCTCCCTTTTATACTTTCTTTATACTACTTCTATTCTCTTCCATCTTCTCATCTTCTGTTGCAGTAGATTTATTGATTTCAATAATCAACTATTTGTTTCATTCCTTTGGTTAAGCTAAGCTAGAAGTTAAATCTCTCCCTTTTGTTTTCATTGAATGGTCATGCAGATCGAATGCTTGGCCAAGTTTTATTTATTCTTGCATGGATCAGCATTTAGGAAGTGGCCACTGTTAGTTTGGTATGCTGAAAAATGGCAGGTATCGTTTCCTTCAACATGAAGGCAATCTTTCCATTTCATGCCTTCGTGGTCCCCCTTCCTCCCCCCCTCCCCCGTTTTTGTGTGTATGTGTGTTGGGGTTGGGAGGAAGGGGGGGTGTAGCTTGTGGTGTTCTTTCTAAAAGCAACACGTGGGTTGTGCTCATGCTTCAATTAATCCATTGGCTGAGAAAAGCATAATCTTTGTCTTTGAACACAGAGCTACACAAGTTTGATGTAGATACAGTTGCACTTACCTGGTTGGACCAGCAGGACCGACTGTGGAAGCCAAGGGCCAAGAAGAACCGGTCTAGCCTAGGTTTTTGGTCCAACAATGGCTGGTAGTAGTTAGTTTTACATTATGTCTTTTATTTGTCTTTTAGTAAGATACGTAGGAGGTAGAGAAGTAGGTTTATGTTTAGAGTCTAAATAGGAGTTTATTTCAGTATTAGAGTCTAAGTAGGAGTAGTCTTTTATTTTCCCTTTATATACTTACATAACTCAATGTTTAATTTTTTAGAGTGAATTTAATTATAGATTAGTGAATTTGTGCGTGATGTGATACCCTTCCCCCTTTTGTGTGATTTTCCCTCTTCTCCCTAAGGTCACTCCATCAATTTGGTATCAGAGCCGAAGGATCCCTTCCTTTGCTCTACTGAAGCACAACTTCATCCCACAACCCATCCCTGCAACTCCCACACTACTCTTGGTAACTCCCTATTCTCCCCCATTCCCACTCCCTGCAACCCCCTCTTCTCTCCCCCATTCCCTGTTTCGACCCTACTGAGAACATCCCTCCATCTCTCTTCTCCATTCCCGTTCTCTGTTCTCTGTTCTTACAGGGACTGAGAAATCAAAAAAGAAAAAAAAGAGACAGCAGCAAGAGAAGAAGAGAGAGTCGACAGAGAAGCCGGCAACCTCTTCTCAATCGAGCTCTCTGTAGGGTTCCAGTAGTGAAAAAAAAAATCAGACGAAGAGTGGTAGCAGCAACCAAAATAAGCAGAAAAAAAAAAAAAAGAGAAGACAAATCGGGGAAGAAGCAGAAAAAAAAAAAAAAAAAAAAAAAAAAAAAAAAAAAGAAAGAAAGAAAGAAAGAAAGAAAGAGAAGCAGAATCAGAAGAAGAGGAGAGAAGCAGAATCAGGGGACAAAGAAAAAAACGAGAAGAGAAGACAAGAGGAGCAGAATAGAAGACAGAAGAAGAACAGAAAAGAGAAATAGAAATCAGAAAAAAGAAGAAGAAAGAAGAAACAAAAGAAGAAGATGAAGAGAAGTCGGGAAGAGAGAGAAAGGAGCACATACCTGCAAAGCCATCACGAGCCTCTCTTCTGATCGGATCCAACTCTCGCTACTGGTTC
Organism: Macadamia integrifolia; assembly: GCF_013358625.1. Taxonomy (NCBI): domain Eukaryota; kingdom Viridiplantae; phylum Streptophyta; class Magnoliopsida; order Proteales; family Proteaceae; genus Macadamia; species Macadamia integrifolia. The sequence goes on from NW_024869089.1 coordinate 31,198, forward strand.
CGTCTCCAAGAAGGAGAAGGAGAACTGTTGTGGTCAGTATTCCAAACCCTCAACCCATGATTTCCCTTTTGTTTTTGTTTTTGTTTTTTTTTTTTTTTTTTTTTTTATTATCTGTCCATTTTGGAATACCCTCCCTTCCCCATTATCCCCCTTCTTCACTTCCATCAAAGTACTTAAAACAATCTTCTTCAACATCTTTAAAAAAAAAAAAATCCTTAAAAAAAAAAAAAAAAGTGAGATAATTACCATTCTGCCATTCTCCTTTAAGTTTCCATCTATTTACTATTTTACCATCATATTCAAGTGTAATTTTACGCATTTCCACCATGGTAGCCAATAGTGAAGTTGCTCAACAACCGAACTCCTATAAGGGAGAAATTTATGCAAAATTTTAAGATATTATGACAATGATGGAATCCATGCAAGCTTCTATTGCTCGTTTGGAGGCAACAGATAAAAGAAAGAGTCCCATTCAATCTAGGGATTCTTCCAACATCGTGCCACAGGATCCACCACTACATCACACACCACCGCTGCCACCTTCACCACCATATGGAACTAGTAGATATGATGATGGAGCAAAAAGAGCAGCAAGATTGGATGTCCTTGATTTTTATGGAGATAATAATCCAGAACTGTATCTTGATTGGATTCATATCCTAGAGACATTCTTCAGATGATACGGGTTGATTGAGGCTCTAAAGATCCTATTTGCAGATGCCAAATTGAAAGGCATGACCCGAATCTGGTGGATCAAGCAACAACAGCAAAACTGAACCTAAGGCATTGGTTTAGCCACTACTTGGGCTGAAATGCATGAAGTCATGAACTGGAGATTCTTGCCTTCTGATTACAGGCAACACATGCATCTCAGGTTTGCACAGTTGAAACAAGAGAATTTGACCGTGGAAGAATATGTTGCTAGGTTCTATTATTTTGCTACTCGTTCAGATTTTGAGTGGGATGAATAAATATTGGTGGCACAATTCCGCAATAGCTTACACCCTCAACTTAGTGCTGCCCTTGCCTCTAGCCGACTACTTACAATGGAAGATTATCCAGGTAGCATCTCAGGTTGAGGAGAGTCTGAAACGTCCATACAGTCGGTGGCCATTTATAAATGTTTTTCCTAGGGGTTCTAATTCTATTCAGCCACAATCATCTCAACAGGAAAAGTCAATCAGTAGACCACGGGCTAGTGCTTCATCTATGGCCTCTTCATGACCTAGCCGACCGTATTCTCCACCTCGTCGTGATTCAGACATGTCATCTTCGCGACCTAATCAACCATACTCCTCACCTCAGTGTGGTTATGACAGGAACTTAGCATTCCCTAAGGAGGATGTTCAATGTTTCTCATGCAAGGGGTACGGGCATTGAGCTAATCAATGTCCTAACCGGTTGTTAGCCTACATCGACAAGGACAATTTTATACCCTATGCACCAGAAGAGCAACCAAAAATAGGAACAGTAAATCTGGAGGATGAATGTGATCATGAGCCTAATGAGATTAATAATGATGATAGTGATGGTGAGCCTCGACCGTTCTATGTGATCCGTCCTCTTTTGACTACACAGAAGATTCTTGAGGAGGACGATTGGCCTCGTAACAGTATCTTTCAAAATAGAGTGTGATGCAATGACAATTTGTATAATATGATGATCGACCCTGGTAGTTGTACCAATGTTGTTGTTGAAGATGTTGTTCGCAAGTTGGGACTGAAAATTGAGCCTCATCAGAACCCCTAGGTGGGTGAACAACAATAATCTAAAAATTCATGAAAGGTGTTTGTTCACGTATTCCATTGGTGGACTGATTGATCAGGTTCAATGTGATGTTCTCCCTCTAAAAGTTTGTCACATTCTATTGGGTCGCCCATGGTTGTTCGACAAAAAGCCAAGCACTGTGGATATGAGAATACATACACTTTTCAGCATGGTGGCCTCGAGATGAAGTTCCTTCCAGCAAAGGATCTTCCCCCTCTCAAGCTCAAGAAGACAGTTGGTACTTTTCTCATCAAGCGCATCGACTCTGACGGCATTTTTGGACCTCATCCAAACTTGACAGAGTCGAGTTCTTTTTAGAAGGGGAGAGTTGATGTAGATACAGTTGCACTTACCTGGTTGGACCAGTAGGACCAACTGGAAGCCAAAGGCCAAGAAAAACCAGTCCAACCTAGGTTTTTGGTCCAACAATGGCTGGTAGTAGTTAGTTTTATATTATGTCTTTTATTTGTCTTTGAGTAGGATACGTAGGAGGTAGAGAAGTAGGTTTATATTTGGAGTCTAAATAGGAGTTTATTTCAGTATTAGAGTCTAAGTAGGAGTAGTCTTTTTTTTTTCCTTTATATACTTACATAACTTAAATATTTAATTTTTTTAGAGTGAATTTAATTTTAGATTAGTGAATTTGTGCGTGGTGTGATCCCCTTCCCCTTTTGTGTGATTTTCCCTCTTCTCCCTAAGGCCACTCCATCAAAGTTGCTCGATAGTGTATTGGGTATTGAATGTATCACAGGTACTTTCTATTTTTTTTTTTTTTTTTATTGGTTTCAAGTGGTTTGTGGTTATTTCTTCTTCTTTAGATACATCCAGCCCCTCATTGTTGTGCCACAATATGCTACTTATATGGATCTATTGGCTAAAGCTCCTGCAGCATTGGATTCTATAGAACTCAAATGTGAAACATGTATTGCAGATCCCAGTTGCTGTGGGAGTGTCCTTGTATGAGGCAGTCAGTCTGTACAAGGGACGGAGAGTAATTGCCTCCAGGTTACTAGTGAGACTGTTGGAGAAGTGAGAGCTGTATTTGACATGCACCAGAGAAAAGCTGAGATGGTTCGTCAAGCTGATGCCTTCATTGCCCTTCATGGTATGGGTTCAGGACTTCAAATTTACCATTGAGAAATCCATATTTTTGTTCATGAATTCCTATACCAAGTTGCTCTCTTAAAATTATTATTTTTCTTCTTTTCCACCTTCAAACATCATGTGGGTATGGAACTCTTGAAAAACTTTTGGTATATGGTCATTACTTAGCCCAGCCTGGGATCCATCAAAAAGCTTTAAGCTTCAAAACTGTATTAACAATTAATTACTAAACTGTATTGGTCACCAAGGATGTGGCTCTCTTAAAACAATTGGAGACTACTTTTTAGAACTTATTGGAGATAGTCTTGATGTTGACTATTTCATTCCTTCCTTTTTATACTTATAGCTGCTTCATTTAGAAACTTATGTATATGCTTAGTGTCTTAATATAAAATAGCATTGGCTGTACTTACTGTTTTTTATCTTGATAAAATGGGACTAGTTTAAGACAACTCCGACTCTTCAATTCATTTGCTGCTTAATTTATATACACTTAAGTTTCCTAATTTTCTCTTAATCTTGTAATTGGCAAGAGTGTGTCCCGGAATATGATGAGATTACATCCAAGTTGATATGGGAGGTGGAAAGACTAAGTTATGTTCTTGAATCAAGTCCTAATTATTGAATATCATTTTTTGGCTCAAAAACAATTATAGCTAAAGCTACCATACATATTAATTGTATCCACCAAGAACATTGATCGTTTTTTTTCAGTACAAGTTTCTTATACATATTCATGTTGAATACAGTTTCAGACTTTGTTTTTGTGTGAAGAAAATCTTGAGTGAAAAGTGCTCATTTTTTGTCTCTCAAGTCCCAAGAATGGTGATCATTGTTGGCTTTAATCTCTATTTCCTTTCTTAATTTGAGCTTAGCCAACCCTGGATTGGGTTTGGGTAAAATGTTTCTGGTTTACAGGGTTAGCTAGCTAGTACAGTATATATATATATATATATAAACTGCGGCTAATAAATCGAGCACAATAAAGCAAACTGTGGGAATTGATAAACAATTGCTGCATTTTTTAATACGTGGCTAAATAATAATTTAGTTGCCTCCATTTTTCTAAGCCGAGGCTAAAGTAAAATTATCAAGAACCACGGTTTCTTAAAACCGCGATTAAAGTACAAAATACTGACCACAGTTTTCTTGAACCCTGACAATAGAATGCATGGCAATAATCGCGGTTTATATAAACCATGGAAAAAAATAATTTACTAACTACAGTTTAAAAAATCGTGGTTAAAACAAAGTGTCTAACCACAGTTTATATAAACCGTGGCTAAAGAAGTCTTCTCATTTGCCACGGTGGTATTGGCCACAGATTAGCCGCGGTTTTCAAACCGCGGTTATTGACCTTTTGCCACGGTTATATTAGCAATTGCCGCAGTTAAAACCGTGGCTAAAGACCAATTTTCTTGTATTGTGTTTAGCTAACTGGTCTTTAACTTAAAACCAAACCATTTATTAAATGGTTTTGTGATTTTGATATAAATGGTTCGGTTTGGTTTTGATTTCAAATTCACATCCTTACTACTGTCAAAGAGAAGGGTTCCCAAGTCCATGGTTTTGTGATTTTGATATAAATGGCTCGGTTTGGTTTCGATTTCAAATTCACATCCTTACTGCTGTCAAAGAGAAGGGTTCCCAGGTCCATGCCATCAATCCACCCCCGTCCCCGCTTTGGTCTGCTTCATCCCATAGAAAAAGCTCCAGTTGTGACTTCAGTATTTCTTTCTTGTTATCATGTAATTGCCATAGAGTAAGACACATTTTCCCTTATTAATACCACTAGTAGCCTATCCAGATATATGGTTTACAGTGTCTATAACACTTGCAGATTAAAACGATGTAATTTAAATATGTGATACTTATGTGTTGAAGGGTATAGAATGTGTCAGAGTCACCTGTTATCCAATGGGATGGAACGATTAGGAAGTCCAATATCCCACCTGATGTATGACAGTGTAAGGGTTGTGTTTAGATTGTCCAAAAAGTACATGGTTCCTATATTTTCATATATATAATAACAGTTCATGATGAAGTAGTAAAAAAATAAAAAAATTAATTAAGGGAAAATCAATAGAAAATATCATATCAGAATTAAAAAAGTACGTAGTGAGAGAATTAAAAGATATATTATTTAAAAGTTCTGTATTGAGTCTCAAAAGACCAGCGACCCATACTCCCTTGATGAAATCACATGAGAGAAATGTATGCCAAATAAACTTCCATCTCATATTAACAAAGTCGAAATTATCCTCCCCTTAGTCATCTAACAGCACAAATGCCTATAATGAAAGAGGATTGGTAGATGAATTGGGTACTACAACCCAACCGTGATGCAAAGAGTACTGTTGGCCCCAATTTGTATAACATCGACTGTGCTTCACAACAACTTTGTCCTCTCTCATATCATGAAACACCTAACCATCTATTTGGATTAGTTCCATAGGGTAATCATCAATAGCAAACATCATACCATGAAGGACTGAAATCCTGTCTCTAGTTGTCCTTATAAGGTCCTAATACATCTTGTATTTAGGATCTCCGTTACAAAAAATTCCTCAGTTGAAGATCTAGGGCCCGTTTGATAACGTTTCAAGAAACGCGTTTCTGCCATTTTTGTTTCCAGAAACAGCAGAAACAGAGTAAAAAGCGTTTGATAAAACTGTTTCGTTTCACTTATTTTCAGAAATAGAAATAGAAATTTTTACTTATTTATGGTTCAAGAAACGACCCAGGCGAAACAAGTTGCCATTTCTAGAAACGACTTGTGGCCATTCTTTCACTAGTTACTATCGACTTCTAAAAACATGACTTATCAAACACCTTCAATTCCGTTTCTGTTTCTAGAAACAGAAATTTATGTTTCTACCGTTTCTTGAAACATAAACAACAGAAACGTTATCAAACGGGCCCCTATAAATCACCTCTAGTAGAAGTTTCAAAAAAGCCTGATCAGCCCAAATCCGCCCTGAGCCCAATTAGGGCTTGAGCTAAGCTACTTTGCTCATAAGATGGACTTGGGCTGGAATTTTTAGGCCCAATGCAAGGACAAGCTGGGCTTCGATTGAGCTTTGGGCCTAGCCTGGCCCAACCCAACCTTATGTATATTATACATATATTATATTATTATAATATTATGTACAATAAATATATTATATGACTACATTAACATATAAAATGTATAC
>NW_024869090.1:0-3791 GCF_013358625.1 Macadamia integrifolia
TTTTTTTCACTTTTTGTTCCAAAAAAACAGAAGCAATGCATCGAAGACTTTATTCCGTTTTTTTCATTCCAATAGAATAAAAAAACTCCAAAACCATTTTTTTAGAACGATGCCAATTGCAGCCTTAGCAAATTTCAATCTTCTCACAACCAAAATAAATGGATTCACAAGAGAGTAGAACTCCTTACCTTCAAGTGGCCCCTTCCTTGCAAAAATTAAATGGCCCCCTCATTAATGTGAGGAGGATCCCATCTTTGAATTGATTGCGGTATCAGTCCGGAATTCCCACGGTTCAGGAGAACGATAAATCAGGTCTTAGAATGAGGAGCAAATCTATCGATTTGGGTGAAAAAAATAGAAACTTATTATACTTCAAATTTAATAAGGGTATTTTGGTATTTAAAATAAAATATAATTGCTGACATCAACATATAAGGTATATTCCTTAACAATGATTAACGGTAGAAGGTCTGAGTATAATTTGGTGAAACTGAGGGGGTGGTCTTATAATTGCGACATTCTCCAAAGGGTGGCATTGTAAATTTCCCTAAAAAAATAATTTTTTTTTTTAACCGAACAAGGACAAAAATGATGGATACACACCAATCTTATCCAATCCGATTCCTAAATCCATGCTTCTGATTGACTAGGTACCCGGATCACCAGAATGAGAAAAATGGCCTGATAGATTTCAAAAAATTGGTCACAGAAAATTGGTCATAGCAACAAGCTTTCATTTAGAAGACTACAAGAATTACGGAGTCATCATACAAGGGGTAGGTCCCAGCTGTCATCAACCATTTACTTTACCTTAGGTGTGGGAAAAATGAAGTTGATTAGACATTAAAGAATGATTGTTTAAGGAGGAAAGCGTCTCTTACACTTTTAAATAGACTGAGTGCTACTTTTGAATTTTGATTGGACAGCTACTGTAAAGTACCCTTCGCAGGAGAAGGGGGATGATGACTTTTCTTTGGGAATGAGCTTCCAGCTCAATGGCAAATGGTTCTAGCGTATGTTTGGGGAACTTCGCCTCTTTTCTAAGGAGTAGCAATGTGATAGTAATTGGCCGTGGAAATAATGGTAAGGGAATATATGTCTAATTCTAATTGAAGCCACAATTTGTTGTGTGGACCTGACGACACGGTATTGTGGTTACATCAAGTCAAAGTCAACGATACTAGAATTTCAAAACCATTAATTCTGTGAAAGAAACACCGACCGATCACTACAACAGTTAAAAGAGAGGACCACGGGATCAAAAGCAATCAAACACAACTCCGCTCCTGAGTCAAAATAATGCATCCCAATGCCTAAACATTATAATGCTAAAACACTAGGAAAACAACGGGGAAAAATCGTCAAAAAGCTGGAAAGGAAATAGAAGGTTCAGAAAAGCGTGAGACACGAGAAGGATAAAAAAACCAACAGTTAGGTTACATGCCCTTTAATTTTTGTTTAAAGTGGAAACATATCAAATTACTACATAAGTTGTGAATTAGGGATTGTGTGAATAGATGTACAGTCTTAGGTTTGATTTTCCTAACAAGAAAAAAAAAAAAATGCTACATTTAATTTGGGTCTAACCATCTTTTATCCCTATAATTTTTGGGGTAAAATAGTAAAAAATTACTTATTTATTTTTAAAAAGTAGGAACAAAATCTATTGATACCCACCAATCTTATTTAATCTGGGTCAATATGGGATACCATCCCCTAAATCCTTGATTAGGATCCAATCTCTGCAAAAATGACTGTCAATGATGAAAATGAATCTGTTACTGGTAGTAGTCTGGTATGATCATTTGGCCACATTTTGTCATTACAAGGATAAAGAGGAGTATTTTCATTCTATCATTACAAAGATAAAGAGGATATGACGCATATGATCCGATCAAGTAATCATACAAACATCGGATCCCATCTCGTTAAGTACTGAATTATCTCCGTGAATATTAAGGTAAACAAGATCTGCAAAATTTCTAAAGGTATAGACAAGGGAGGACGCCGAGAATAATTTTCCCCATCTTTTCGACGATTTTTCTCTTCTTCCTTCCCCTTCACGTTTTACGACCTAACAATATTACAATTGTAGGTTTGAAAAACTTGCGATCTCTGTACGTCTCACCTTTTAAGAGGAGTGGCCGTGGGCCCCTCATTATAAAGTAAATGGATTCCTCTACTTTTATATATATATATATATATATATATATATATATATAAAAGAAGACTACTGCTGGACTTGAATCCAGAATATCACTGTGAAACCCTTTCCTTTCAGGTATTCTAATTCTACATATGCAATGTCTTTCCTCTTGTTTCTTCTTCTTCTTCTTCCTCTTCAACCCTTTTCTGCCTTGGCTCAAACTTATGGTAATGTGAGCTTAGGCGAATCTCTCTCTGCCGGAGTTAGCACCTCTTCATGGCTTATGATTGCTATCGAGAAGGAAGGCTAGATGCTTTGGTGGAGAATGATATGAAAGCAATGAATGATATAGGAAGGCTAGAGAGGCTACTGAAGATAGCAATTTGGTGTATTCAAGAGGATCCATCACTAAGACCCAAAATGAGGAAGGTTGTACAGATGCTGGAAGGGATTGTTGAAGTTTCTGTGCCTCCAAAGCCTTATCTTTTCAGATCTGCCGTTGAAATTTAAAATAAGAAGTAATGTCTCACAACTCTCTCAATTTATTTGTTTATGCATTTATGTAGCGTCAAATAATTGTATGTGTTGGTACATTAGGTAGACAGTCAATACCTTATTATAATCTGTTGTATGCATATGGTTAACGAAAAAGGATACTGAAGACCCCATATTTCGATGGCTCATCCATTCCGGAATCTCACTTCCGGTACACCAAAATTGAAATTCCCTATGTATATTCTGATCCATACAATTAATTCATGATGTTTAAGTACATTTATACAAAGGAGAGAGAGAGAGAGCCCCAGGAGGTATCAGAATTGGCAAGGGACCTTCTCCTTATGAGACGTTAGGTTCTGAGTTCAACTCCTCTTACCTCGGAGACACTCACATGTAGTGTTTAGTGTTCTTCACTACTTTCGGTGAAAGTTGTGTGGTTTTTACTCAACCCTAGTATGAATCGGTCCATGTGATTGTGGGTCAGTATGGGCTTGTGGGACTAGTCAAGCCGAAGCTTGGATACCCATCATTAGCAAAAGAAAAAAAAATGAGAGAGAGAGAGAGAGAGAGAGAGAGAGAGAGAGAGAACCTGGAAAATGCTATTTTATCTGTGAGATATGATTAATTAGTAGATGCGAAGAGAATGCATCCAACAGTTACTTTATTTATTTTTTTGCTTTCTGAAATGTTACAAGTCCGATGTATTTAATAATGTGCTATTGTTTCCAACTTGTCTTTGGCAAGTAAAAGGGAAAAAAAAATCCACATGGCAAGGTAGTGATATATAATTTCTTTCTCAAGGCTCTAATTCTCCTTTATTTCATTAATTTTCTTCAATCACCATTTTCACATGTTTTCCGATTTCAAGGTAGTCATAGAAAACCTATATAGTTGATCTTTTTCCATGTGTTTTCTATTTTATGATTTGTTTATGATTGGACTCTGCTCACTTTAGAAATTCTTAGGATGCTAAAATACTCTACGCAATATAGAATGCTCTTTTGTTAGATCCAGCGACTGTAAATATGTAAATGGAGAGAGGAATACCTATATAACTTAAAACAAATAGGTCCTCACAGGATTTTGGTCCTATGCTATGACGACTCATTCTAGAGTTATATCAAGACTGATTGGGTTTTTTTTTTTT
>NW_024869090.1:3822-37223 GCF_013358625.1 Macadamia integrifolia
TTTTTTTTTTAACCAATGTGTTTGGGCCAACTTATGCATACCTCGACTAGTCCTTGGGGAGACTAGCGTAGCAACCCACCACTACAATGAAGAAAGTTTCTTGCCACAATTAAAGTGTGGGGTCTCATGTATAGAACGTATCGTGCAAGCTTTGATGACTAAAAATAGATAGGCCCTCACAGGATTTTGGTCCTATGCTATGACGACTCATTCTAGAGTTATATCAAGTAAGATCGTAATATGCAAATGGAGAGAGTTTCTTGCCACAATTAAAGTGTGGGGTCCCATGTATATAACGTATCGTGCAAGCTTTGATGACTAAAAATAGGTTATATCAAGTAAGATCATAACATGCAAATGGAGAGAGTTTCATGCCACAATTAAAGTTTGGGGTCTCACGCATAGAACGTACTGTGCAAGCCATGATGACTATAAATAGATAGGTCCTCACAGGATTTTGTTCCAATGCTATGATGACTCATTCTAGACTCTAGAGTTATATCAAGTCAAGGTCATAACATGCAAATGGAGAGAGTGTTTCTTGCCCCAATCAAATCGGAGTTTAAATTGCTTATAGTGAGCATCTCACGGATGAAAGCATTCGAGCACATGTTTCAAAGCGTTTTCAACCGCTCGATGCTCATTACATTGATGCAATGACTGTAGACGATTTTCACACATTAAAACGTGGGGTCTCACTAAGGATGTGAATTTGTAACCGAAACCGTTTATCGAAACTGAATCAATCTGTTTACACTGAAACCGCAAAACCGTTTAGTACATGGGGCGGTTATGGTTTAAAGTTTCAGGCCGATTAGCTAAACGGGTTGGGTCGGTTTTAACCGCGGAACCCGTTGGTTTCAAACCGAATTGAAACCGTTTATACTGAGCCGTTTAAAACCGTTTAAACTGTTTAAACAGATCCGATTAATCCGTATAAGAATTAAATAAAGAAGGGGCAGTAATCCGTATAACAATTAACAATTAAATTAAGTGTCCATCCTTCTTTGGTATGATTTATTGCAATTCAATTCAAGTTTAGGCTTTAGATCATGAACTTGTAATCCATATATGTTACTATGTTATTATGTTATCATAGATGGGGTGTTTTGGTTGAACGACCTGTCATTTTAATATTTTATGCTGTAGAAGACTGGATTTGGATGTTGTATGATATTAGCTCTAAATGTTTGAGAATGGCCATGCAAAGAAATACCTCTAGATTATCAAATTAAGACATACCATCGTTAATATAGAATATCTTATTTATGTTTGCCAATTATTTTTTGATAAGTTTATGAATTTCAATTTAGAGATGGTTGCAAGTTATAACAAACCGATTGTGAACCGTTTTACAAACCATATGGAATAAACAAAAATTGAAACCGTTTAAAACCGTGAAATCGACACCGTTTAGAAATCTTAAAAATCGAAACCGTTTACTAAATGGTCAAAGTTTTAAAAAGTGGAACTATTTAGTAAATTATGCGATTATGGTTATAGTCAAATAAATATGAATCGAATCAATCTGAACCATTTGAATCAAAACCGCACCGTGTCACATATAAAACGTACCATGCAAGTCATGATGACTAAAAAGTGTTGACGAGAGGAGATGCCACTAAATTCGAGTGGGTCCAATCAATACTCTACAGCGTAAGGAGAGGTGCGTGACTGTTAGGAACTTTAAACAACTTCAACTAGAAATCTGGGGCTCACAGATAACTAGTCAGTCTCCTATAATCCAGAACTAGGCTATCCAGAATTAGACCATCCATTCATTAATAGATGAGATGGTATTGAGATCTGACTTTTATATTGAATAGTAAGTGAGACGTGATAGTTTTAGTGTCAGATTGCCTAGGTACTTATTGGTTACATACCAGATGGAATCAGACTGTTAGCTTCGTTACAAAGATGGTACCGATTTCAAATGGTTCTAGAGATCATAAAAAATGGAGAATAATATCAGTGATTCCTAATGAGATGGTTTTATTAGTGTTATGGATCTTGTCAATGTCATGAGCTCATCTAAGGCTTCCTACTTTAGAAAGCAACCTAGAATATAGAACTAGGATGGATTTTATGGTTTTATTCTTGCAGACTTTCATGTAAGTTTCCCAAAATAACAACTGAGAATTTATGATGACCAAATAAACAAGTGTCAATATAGTTTAACGCCATCAACAAACCAGAATATAGTAACAAAACTAATGGTCTATTAGCTAAAACCTCCACAATAATTAAAAAAAAAAAGACCATCAAAATACATCACTACAAGATCCACAATAAAAGTATTTGAGTTGATGAGTACAAGTACAGATTACATTCATGCTAGGGTTTAGATCTTCTCCAGTCCGGGGTGATTGGAGAGGGACCGTCCATAGTTTTGTATCTATTTCTCTTCTGAATTTTGTTTCCTATTTTATCTCTCTTGTTTTCTTTTTCTCTTTCCTGCTTTGTGTTTGTCTCTCTCTCATTGGTCCCTCTTCGGTCACCACTCGACTGGAGAGGAACTAAATTCTGCATACCATGGCATCCATGCACATCCCCATGTGACGTCTTCAGAAATATTGTGTCTAAACATGTACCTACACCAGCAGGGAGAGTTGTTTTTTCCTTTTTTTTTTAAGAAAAAAAAAAATTCATTAATGTGAGGAGGATCCCATCTTGCGGTATCCGTCTGGAATTCCCCACCTAATTAGTTTTTTATTAAACTGATAGGAATAGATACAACACTTGATCTTAGCCAAAAGGCCAAGAAAGATATCTCACTTAATTAGTTTGAAAAACAAAGAAGTTGGACTTGAATTCGGAGGAGCCCACAAGTCTTCATGGGTTTCACCTTCAGGCGAATTTGCGTTTGGGTTCCAAGCCATCAACAATACGGATGCCTTCTTGCTTGCCATCTGGTTTGAGAAAATACCTGAGAAGACTGTAGTTTGGTATGCAAATGGAGATAATCCAGCACCCAAAGGATCAAAAGTTCAGCTTACCAGTGATGGTAACCTGGAGCTCAACAACCCTCAAGGAGAAGAGATATGGAAGGCCCAATCCCAATCCAGTGTTGGTGTCACCTATGGTGCAATGCTTGACACTGGCAACTTTGTGTTGGTGGATACAAACTCTGTTCATATATGGGAGAGCTTCAAAAACCCAAGTGACACCATTCTCCCTTCCCAGATATTAGAACTGGGTGGCATGCTTTCTTCTCGACAACCAACCAACTACTCCAGAGGAAGGTTCCAGCTCCGCCTGCTTAATGATGGAAATCTCGTTCTGAATACTATAGCATTACCAACAAACTATGCCTATGCTGCTTATTATGTAAGCAACACTTATGCTTCTGGTTATCAAGTTGTCTACAATGAGAGTACAGCCATGATTTATATTCAAAGCAATGATGGAAGCATATTATTGTACCTCACAGTTGAGAGCATACCCTCTACCAAAACCCATTACCACAGAGCAACCATTGATTTTAATGGTGTTTTCACGCAATATGCTCGTCCTAAGTCCTCTTTGAGCAGCAATGTTGATGAAAGTTGGTCCATCATCGGGTCTATTCCTGATGACATTTGTTCTTTCAATAGTCAGGATGTGGGCGAAGGGATTTGCGGCTATAACAGTATCTGCAAGATTGTGCAAAGTCGACCTGTTTGTGAATGCCCAACTCAATATTCCTTAGTTGATCCTAACAATATATTGAGTGGCTGCAAACCTGACTTCATACTACAAGGATGCTATGAAAATGGATCAGGATCCCAAACTGAGATTTTGTATAGGATGGCCGAGTTGCTTGACACGGATTGGCCGAATTCATCTACCTATCAAAGGCGGGAACCTTATACTGAAGCAGATTGCCAAAACTCTTGCTTGTATGATTGTCAATGTGCAATAGCCACTTTCAATGACGGGCACTGTTGGAAGAAGAGCCTACCGGTTAGGAATGGGAAACAGAACAGTGATGTAGCTGTGAAGGCTTTCCTCAAAGTCTCAGCAGGAAATAGTACCCAGAGAAATCCTCATCCTCCTTCAGTTCCAGAAGATTATAACCCTGGTTCAAATCCTAATGAAAAGGAGAAAGCTCAAGGTTTGTTTAGTGTTGTTGCAGCTCTGCTATTAGGTGGCTCACTATTTTTCAATTTAATTTTTCTAGCTGCAATTTTTATGGGGGTTCTGATGTACCATAAGAAACCAAAAGAAAAGGTACAAAAGCCAATTTCCTTAGAAACAAATCTGCATTCTTTTACTCACAAAGACCTGGAAGAAGCTACAGATAGATTCAAGGAAGAGCTGGGAAGAGGAGCTTTCGGTGTTGTCTATAAAGGGGTCTTAGGTTTTGATTCTAAACTTGTAGCTGTAAAAAAGCTCGACAAAGTGCAACAAGAGGGAGATAAGGAGTTTAAGACTGAATTGAGCGTGATTGGCCAGACCCATCATAAGAATTTGGTCAAATTGGTTGGATTTTGTGAGGAAGGACAGCATAGGCTCCTGGTTTACGAGTTCATGAGCAATGGCAGTTTGGCAAGCTTCCTTTTTGGATCGTCAAGGCCAGATTGGAACCAAAGAACCCAGATTGCATTTGGTATTGCAAGGGGGCTTATGTATTTGCATGAAGAGTGCAGTATCCAGATCATCCATTGTGATATAAAGCCTCAAAACATACTTCTTCATGACTCTTACACAGCAAGGATTTCTGACTTTGGATTGGCCAAGCTCTTGATGACTGACCAGAGTCGAACTAATACAGCCATTAGAGGGACCAAAGGCTATGTTGCATCTGAGTGGTTCAGGCACATGCCTATCACAGTGAAAGTAGATGTGTATAGCTTTGGTGTCATGCTTTTGGTGATCATTTGTTGTCGGAGAAGTGTTGACCTAGAAATAGGTGATGATGAGAGATCCATTCTGACCGATTGGGCTTATGATTGCTATCGAGAAAGAAGGCTAGATGCTCTGGTGGAGAATGATATGGAAGCGATAAATGATATAGAATGGCTGGAGAGGTTCCTCAAGGTAGCAATTTGGTGTATTCAAGAAGAGCCATCACTAAGACCCACAATGAGGAAGGTTGTACAGATGCTAGAAGGAATTGTTGAAGTTTCTGATACCCCACACCCTTATCTTTTCGTCTCAGTTGCTGAAACTTGAAACATTTCTGTTTTTCTACATCCAAGTAATGTCTCACAACTCATCTCAATTCCTTTGCTTCATCATTTACTTAGCCTTTACTGTATTAAGATGGTAATTATGATATCTATTTTGTAATCAAGTTTATCTTAGTTTTGAGATTACAGCCCAATACCATAATTTTTGTGAGTTTTAAATTTGTGTCACAAGGAAAGGACTGAGCTTGAACATCTTGAGGGTTTCTTACAGTGTGGAACTAGGAAATAGAATAAGGCTAAGCCCAAAGGAACATTAATAATATGCGATGGGATCCCTGAATTTTATTAATAGGTTTGGTGTAATGTTTAATATAGGAGTTCACTTCCATTAGCTCGTCCTAAAAACGATATCTAGAGATGGGGATTTTTTTTTTGGTAAAATCTAGAGATGGGATGATGAACATATGACATGGAATACATAAATATGACATGGAAGTATGTATTCCAGGTCATCAGACTAATATAAGATGCAGGTAATATACAGAAATAATTGTCACTGTACATAATATATGCCTAAATTCTTTAGAAACCAAGATGATTTTTCGTGTGGACTTGAGGACTCAGTCTTGGGTTATATCAAGTCAAATTCACAACAGTACATGAAAGTGAATGCTGTCAAGGTCATAACATGTTTGAAAGTGAAACCCAAACCACCAGGCATCCCTATTCCCTCCATCATGGTTTCAAGTATTGGTTATATCGAATTGATATTGGTTGAGATCCATATTGATATTTGATCGATTTGAATCAGTTATTCATATTATTTTAAGATAAAATTATATTTTTCTATAAAAACTAATAACAAAAGTAATATATACACACCAATCTGATCCAATCCGGTACCTAAATCCACGCTTATGACTCACTAGCTACCCGGATATCCATAATGAGACAATGGTCTGATAGATTTCGAAATATTGATCATAGTGATAAGCTTACATTTAGAAAAAGTACAAGAATTACAGACTCATCATATAAGGGGAAGCGGCCCAGCTGTGATCAACCAATTAATTAGTTTTCAATCTTTCTCCAATTACTTAACCATAGGTGTGGAAAAAAATAAAGTTGATTAGACAATAATGAATGACTGTTTGAGGGAAGGGTCACTTACCCTTTTAAATAGACGGAGTGCTACTTTTGAATATCTATCGGATCGTTTTTTTTTGGTAGAAATTTACCGGACTGTTATTGTAAACTCTTCGCTGGAGAGGGGGATCCGGATTCCGGAGTCATCTTCTTTTGGGATGAGCTCCTAACTCAATGAAAATTGGGTCTAACGCAAGTACGGGGAAGGTTGATCTGTTATCTCCACTTCTTTTTTAGGCCGGATCAGGTCCTTGTATGAGAACCTGATCTTGGATTCTCGTACGCTTAAAAAGTGGATACATATATTCCACTAAAAACTATTACTTGGATTATCTAGAGTTTCGTTGCCTCTTTTTATCTCTCTTCCGATTTAAATGTTATACCATCTTATCTCTCTTTTAACTTAAATACTATTTTATATAATTTTTTCTATTATTATTTTTTATTTTAATTAACCGATTCAAACAATAATAATACAAAACACACTCTTTCTTCCAATTACTCAATGCTATTCTCTCAATGCCCCTAGTGCTTGGGAAGAACCACTACTCGCAGTTTCTGTCCGAGGAACTCAAACTGATCTTTGCCAAGTGGTTTGATAAAGATATCAGCCACTTGCTCTGTTGTGGAAACAAACTCCATCCTTACTTCACCTTCCATCACATTGTCTCTTAAGAAATGATACCAGATAGCAATGTGATTCGTTCTAGAATGCATCATCGGGTTTTTGGAGATGTTGATAGCACTAGTATTGTCACAATATAGTGGCATTTCCTGCATAACCTCCACACTTAGATCCTTCAACATCTGCTTCAGCCATAATACTTATGTACAACAAGATGTAGCTGTAATGTATTCTGCCTCTGCAGTTGAAAGAGAGACTGACTCTTGCTTCTTACTATGCTATGCCACCAAGCTGCTCACCACCACTGGTGCTCTTCCTGTCATCTACACATCTAGCCCAATCTGCATCTGAAAAAGCTAATAAACTAAAGCTCTTGACTTTCGGATACCATAACCAAACTCACTAGTCCCTTTTAGATATCTGAAAATTCTCTTCACTGCTGTCACGTGTGTCTCTTTTGGTCCCGCTTGGAATCTAGCTACCATGCACACAGCTTGTAAGATGTCAAGCCTACTAGCTGTCAGATATAATAGGCTACCAATCATTGACCTATACGAGGTATGGTCAACTGATGGAAAGTCATCTTCCTTGCTCAACTTACACCCAGTCATCATAGGTGTACTAACTGGCTTGCAATCTTTCGTGGTAAATCTCTTCAACATCTCCCTCGCATACTTGGACTGAGATATGAAGATACCTTTCTTCTTCTGACTAATCTACAAACCCAAGAAGAATGACAGTTCACCCAATATGGACATCTCAAACTCATCTTACATCCTCATTGTAAAATCTCTGCATAACTCATCTTTGTGACCCCCAAAGATGATATCATCTACATACACAACCACCACAAGCTGACTGCTTTCTTCAGTCCTGATATAGAGATTACTGTCCACTAAGCCTTTCTTGAAACCTAACTTACACAAGTAAGAGTCTAATCTGGAGTATCATGCCCTTAGAGCTTGTTTCAAATCATACAATACCTTCTTCAATCTGCACACAAGAGTGGGATCCTCACTCAGCTGAAACCCATCAGGCTGCTCTATGTAAACCTCCTCTTCTAAATTTCCATTAAGAAAATTTGATTTTACATCCATCTGATAGACCTTGAACCCCTTGTACACTGACAAAGCCAAGAACATTCTGATAGCCTCAAGTCTTGCCACTGGAGCAAAAGTTTTCTCAAAATCAATGCCTTCCACTTGAGCATACCCCTTGCATACAAGTCTTGCTTTGTTCCTCACCACTTAACCATCTTCATTGAGTTTATTTATGAAAACCCATTTAGTACCAATCATATTCTTGTCAACTGGCCTAGGGACTCGATCCCAAGTGTGATTCCTCTCTATTTGATTAAGTTCTTCATTCATGGTCTTCATCCAACTCTCATCATTACTTGCCTCATCAACAGTTTTTGGTTCAATCTTCGAAAGAAGAGAGTAGGTGTTGGTCTTCATTCTTCTAGTTTGAATACCTACAGTGGGGTCACCAATGATTAACTCATCTATTCCCTGTTGATCAACTCTGTTGTGTCTCCTCTACTCATCTGAATCTATCTTAGTCTGTTCAACATCAACTTCATCTTTGCTTTTGGGTCTACTATCAACCAGGTCATTCTCATCATCAAGGTCTTCAAATTCTAGAAGTTTATTTCCTGAGCTTGAAGGAATATCCATTTTTTCATCAACTGTAACATCAACACTCTCTACAATTTTTTCAAGTCTGTTGTTGTAGCATCTATAGGCCTTACTTGAAGTAAAATAGCCTAAAAATATACCCTCATGAGCCCTATCATCAACCTTACCCAAATCTTATGTTGTGTTCTTGATGTAACACTTGCTACCAAAGACTTTGAAATGTTAAGTTGTAGCCCTTCTTCCAAACTAGATTTCAAATGGAGTCTTGCTTTCATAAGGTCTCAACATACATATGTCACGGATGTACATTATAGTTAGAACTGCCTCATTTCAGAACTTTTTACCCATATCATTCTCTGCCAACATTGTTCTAGCTATGTCCTGCACTGTTCTATTCTTTCTCTCTGCAACACCATTTTGTTGGGTTGTTCTTGGAGCTGAAGTTTGTTTCCTGATTCTATACTCATAGTAGTATTCTTCAAAATCATCCCAACTGTACTCACCTCCTCTGTCAGATCTCAGACACTTTATCTTCTTCCCTATCTGATTCTCAACTTGTTTTTTAAAGATCTTAAATCTTTCTAAAGCCTTTGACTTATGTTTTAAGAACATCACCCACACCATTCTTGAATGATCATCAACAAACAACATGACGTATCTCTCTCCTGAGGTGCTAGGTGTCCTCAGAGGACCACATAGGTTTGTGTGAATCAACTCTAATGGTGAACTGGAATAGTACTCCTTAGACTTGTAGGAGATTTTGGTTTGCTTTCCCTTCTGACAAGATGCACATATAGGATTGGAGAGCTTCTTCATCTCTCACTTCCTTCTTCGAAGAAATCTTGAAATGATTCTTGAAATCAATATGCCGAAGTTTTCTGTGCCACAACCATGTCTCCTCATGTATGCTGACCATGCAAGAATCTTTCTCTAACTCTGTTAAGGTGTACAGGTTCCTTGAAGTTCTCTGTCCAGTAGCTATAACCTTTCTACTGCTTGATCTTCTTATCTCACACCCTTTACTAGTGAAAGTTACTTCATGCCCCTTGCCACAAATTTTACTCATGCTGAGAAGACTATGTTTGAGCCTTCAACATACAAGACATTAATGGATTTCACCTTCTCATGGTTCAGACTTATGGATCCCTTCCTTGTAATTCTGACACCATTGTTGTTGCCAAACTTCATAGATCCACCTTCAAAGTCATGTAATTATTCAAACCTTTCCTTATCTCTTGTCATGTGACTTGAGTAACCACTATCAAGAATCCATGGAGTAGAGTCTCCTTGAGCCTTAAAAGCTCTCTGAATAACAAATGCTGCTGCATCTTCTTCATCTTCTACTCTCTCTCTCTCTCTCTGAACCCAGACTTTCTTGATAGATTGAGATTCATTTGCTTTCTTCTGTCATGAGAATTGCCTCTCTATCTCATCTTCTTCTGTGTTTCTTAAAACTCTCTGCTGACCTCTGTTCTCCTGTCTTTGTGGGGGAAACACAGTTCTACAATTCCTTGTAATATGTCCAAGGTTGTTGCATCTGTAACATTCAATTGATTCCTCCATGGTGCAAAAGGATTTCTATCTACATAACTCTTTGGACCAATGTTAAACTTGCAATCTGAGATCTTGTGTCTAAAAGTGTTACATTTGTAACAATAACCTTAAAAGGTGTGCCTCTGCATCATAGGTTCCATCTGTCATCTGTAAGGAGGTCTGAAGTTGTCAAATGCTCTAGGTCTCTGTTGAGGACCTTGACTATATCCATAGCTCTCTGCTCTCCTACTTGGCCTTGCCAACTGTGGTTGTCTAGCATGGTTAGTCTTATGGAATATAGATGGATTTTCTCTTCTGATTGGACCAGTTTGCACTCTATCTTTTTGTACTTCTCTCTTGACATTGCCAACAGTAGCAACATGTGCCTTCCCTCTTTGAGCATTCCTGTCATTGACTCTGATAGTATTATGTACTGTTCCCTTATCATTTGCTTTGGTATTTTTGAAAGATTCCTCAACAAATTTGAGCCCAAATTTAATGTGAGCCGATCTTTGAGCATTGATGATGTCATTAAACTTCTTACTGCTAGGATACTCTTTTGGAGTAGAGTCATCTTTAACATCTTCATTTTCTAAGTCTTCTCTTTCAATCTTAGTTCTCCTATAGTCTTCAACCTTAGCCTTTAATAAGACTAGCTCATCTGCATAACCATCAAATTGTGCAAGAATCTCATATTGCTTCTCTAGTTGTGCTTTCAAAATCACTTTCTCTAACTCAAGAGTGTTGCAGTCAATGGTCTTCTATGAGAGTTGATACTCAAGATCATATAATGTATTCCTTAACTTATTGGATTGATCTCGCTACTCAAGAACTATTTGTTCTTGCCCCTTAAGGTCTTGAGTGACCTTTTTCACTTTCTTCCTTTCTCTTTTAAGCTCTCTAAGGGCAACTGTGACTTCAGCCTCCAGATGTGATTTTTCATCTTCCTCTTCTTCTTCTGTAGAATCTTCCTTGCTAGAAGAATCTTCTTTGTTTTCTTCCACATCTATTGAGACCATGAACATAGCCTCATCATCTTCATCATTAAATGATTTTTTAGACTCTTCATCAGATGTGTCACTACATTTCTTAGAAATCAAACTTTTCTTCTTGTCCTTGCCTTTCTTATATCTGTTTGAAAATAACTTCTTCTTTCCCTTGAAATGACTTTTCTTTTCACTTTCATCTTCATCACTTTCTATTTTTCCTTGATTAGGACACTTGGCTGTAAATTGCCCAACCCTTCCATAGTTGAAGCATTTGAAAGGTAACTGTATTTTCCTGTTCCCCTTTTCAACTTTCTGGTGAAATGAGTTGTAACCTCATCTTCACTCTCATCAGTATGCTCCACAGACTGCTTCTCTTCTCCTTGATTTTCAAGTTTTTCATTGCCTTGAAAGCAGCTTGTTTGTCAGTGGACTTGCCCTTTTTCCATTTCATTTCAAGAGCTGTGAAAGTGCCATGCACTTGATCAAGAGTGATAGTGTTTAGGTCCTTTGCCTCTTCAATAGATGACACCTTGGAGTCATACTTGGGCAATAAAGATCTCAGGATTTTTTGACAAACAACTGAATCCTCTAGATTGGCTCCCAGACCCCTAATAGAGTTGACCACTTCATTTACCCTGGTCATACAGGTGTTAATATTCTCTCACTCTTGCATTAGTAAACTTTCAAACTGACATCTGAAGGTCTGAAGCTTTGCTTTCCTTATCTTTTCATCTCTTTCATAAATGCTCTTCAGTCTTCCCCAGATATCCTTGGCTGAGTCACAATCCATTACCTTAGCCATCACTCTCTTATCTAATGCTGATAATATTGCATTCACAGCCTTCTGATTGTAATAATAAGCTTTCTGAGCTTCATTGTCAACTGGATCTCCTTCAGATTCCTTGTACCCAATCAGAACTGGTGCCCAAACATCATAACCTAGTGAACCGAGGTACGATTGCATTCTCCTCTTCCATAAGATAAAATCAGATCCATCAAACTTTGGTGTATGTCCTGAATAGCCTTCACCTACTATACTGTCAGTGCCACTGCCTCTGGATCATTCAGCTGTTAATCAAACTGTCACTGAGTATCGGCTCTGATACCAATTGTTGTATCCCGACAGTCACTAAGAGGGGGGTGAATCAGTGAGTCCAATTCTGATCCCCAAAAACCTGTTCGATGTCTGGCCAAGAAAAACTTGATACACCTGTCGTATACACACTCAGCCTCTCATAAGCACTTCCAAGTGTGCACACCCATTCTGTATTCTACGAACTTCAATATAAAAAGTAAACAACAAGCACCCACAACACAGGGTTTTTACGAGGTTCGGTAATTTATCTACATCCCTGGAGTAGTGCCTATAAAGGCTTCTGTTTGAGATTTTAAAATGTAACCGCAAGCGTACGGGTCAGTGTAGCTACGGGTCAAACACATGGAGAGCAGCCACTTTATTTTTTTTTTTAATTCTTTTAATAATACGAAAGTGAACTGATTAATGATTGTGATCTAATTCTAATTACCGTCCTAAATATATGTATCTAAAATAACGTCTTAACCATTCATCATCTAAGAATTTAAATATGCAAACCACTTAATTAAAATTAAATAAATAAATAGCTGAAAATAAACACCCCACACAATTAAAAAGCAATGAAAGAAAAAAATACTGAAATAAAAATAAAGTAAAAGAAAGGGGACAAAGCTAGAGAGAGACTCACAAGTAAGTTTCTCTACTTAGTCCGAGGGACGCATTATAATATGAACTTCCCTACTTGACCAGAGAGTCACTCTTACAAAAGTTACTCTACTTGGCTTTAGGGAAAATGAGACAATTAAAATAAAAATAATAAAATGATGATTTTATGGCTAGGAGGGTAAAAGCCAACACATACACTAGCCATGAACCTTGAGAGAAAGGGATAGCAATAATGTAATGACTGAAATTAAAATCCTAAATTAAGAAAGAAAGGGCAGTCAGAAAAGGGAATGAGAGGGGGGAGAGAAGACTACTGAAGGAGCCTACTTATTTGAACTTCAACCCTTAAACTGAAAACTTGATCGATTTGAGATACTACCAGTACTAAAAACCAGATCTGGAATAAACCAAATCTGAAATTTCTAGTACTAGAGATAACAAATCTGAAGAAAAAAATTGAACTTGAAAGACATGCTTCATAGCTTGTTCTTGTCACCTAGAACTAAACCTAGAACTAGAACTTGAAAATTACAACTTCAATTGTTTAAACAATAAAAATGAAAGGCTGAATAAAAAACAAAAGTGCTTGCATTAATTGAATAAAAAGAACTTACAAAAGTTTTTAAAGCATAAACCTAAAACTAGAGCTAGAGAAAGAGAATACTAGAGAAAGAAATAGAGCAACTAAGAAAAAACCCTAGAAGAAGAATGAAGTCCTCCTCCCCTTGTGTTAATTCTATTATATAGAGAATGGGAGAAGGAAGCTAACGATTTTAGCTTCTAAAAAAAGAAAGATTTTTTTTATCTTGTTAATGAAGTGGAGGAGAGAGAAGAGAGAAAACATGTGGAGAGAGATCTCTCACGATTTTTCTTGCCTTTTTTTCTATTTTTTCTACATTTTTCTATTTTTCTCTCTCTTCTTACGCAAGAAACCCCTTTGGCCCATTTTTCTTGCTTGGATTTAGATAATATTTTATTTTAATGGAAAATTCCATCATTGCCCTTATCTTTTTTTTTTTTCTTCTTTCCTATTTTTTCTCTCCCTTATTCAAACTTGCGTACAACCATCTTAGCTGATCTCCTTTAAGTGATGAGTAGGAGAGAGAAAATCTTCTAAAAAAGATCTCAACAAAATGGCAATTAAGAGGTTTCAACTTGAGACCTCCTATTAAGTAAAGGATTTTACACACCACAACCACCAACTACTCTTGGTAGTTGTTGTTATCAAAAATGAATCTTCAATCACTTAAGGATGTGATCCATTGATCCTTGTTGGTATTTAAAATATTCCTTATACTCTTGGTACAACTACATATGGGCTGGTTTTGCATCTCGGTTCAGTTCTGATCCATTATTCTTATTTCTTGTCCGAAAAGAATAATCACTTGTACGGTTGATCAAACAAATGCGTACTTGCAATTGAACATGTCCATCTTGCTCAGAATTTCATCTTCTTCACAACCATGAAAAGAAATAGGACCTCTTTATATGTAAAATTAGAGAAATAACGCCCGATAGTCCTTAAGGCCTTAAAAATATAAAACCTGTAAAAAGAGAGTTAAACCCAAGGTAGCTCCATTCTAAATATGTAAAATACATGTTTTACTACACTATATTTCACACATAAATGTTCTCATCATAATTTCCCCACACTTAGACTTTGCTAGTCCTCAAGCAACACAAAAAGAAAAAGAATAAAAACAAAAAACCTAACTCACTTTCGTAAGAATCACGATTGCACTTAGCATGTGCAACAAGCTTTTAAACCCCTGGGTCACCCCTAGTGGACGAGTTGTGTCTCGTGGGTGTTTGCAGTGAATATACACCCAAAATTCAGAATAAACAAATCCCAACCTTGGCTAAAGGTAAGGGCCATACCAATCCGGAGCAAAGATAATTCATCTTACAAGGGACCCCCACACTTGAACTTTTATTACCCTTTATCAATTCCAGGCACTAGCATATTTCTTAATTTGGAACTCACTTCGTCTCTTCCAAAACATCCTCATCTTAAGGCAAAACCACTTGTGAAGAAATAGGAAACCAATGACTAAGGCGTTGGAGTGTTTTTGACCAAACATGTTACCTAACATTAATGATATTTGCATATTTTATTTCTCATTTTTTTGCTTAATAAACTCTATTCTACTCCACTACTTTTGGCCTGAATGACATGGTGAAGCAAACACTAGACACCCAAGTTACTATATAGCTTCGATTTTTGCATATGCCCACAAAGACAGTGATGCTAGAGTTCTTTCAGAAGTTTCCTCCCTAGGAATTTCGATCAAGACACCACGCTTCCTGGGGCACAATGCCCTGTCTAGTTCCAAGAGAATCAACTCTTATTCTTTTTTATACCGCATTTCACACTTCATTTAAAATTGTGCATTTGTCAACTCATGCCAAATTAAAAAGAATGTCTCAACTCCAAATTAAAAGTACAAGGAATCCACAGACTTACATTTGGTCCAACACCATAAAACAAAGGTTTTTTATTTTTCAAAAAAAAGTCCCATCTCAAGACAAAGGCTTGTTTCTCTCTTCTCAACAGGGTTTTTATACATTCAAAATGGATACCTTAATCAAAACTTTTATTTTCATACATCAAGCAACCGAATGGTATGATCATTAGCCAAAACCCAAAGTAGGACTTCATCCTTAACAAGCTCAAAAATAAAAAGAAAAACAAACAAAATAAAGTTAAAAAAGTAGAAATTGGTTTCTCTCCCCGACACTTAAGTCATGCAATGTCCTCAATGCATGGAAAGAATTAAAAGCGAATACAATGCAAGGGGGTCATACCTGATTAAAAGTTACTCATCAGTATAATGAGGTTTATGGAGATCCATGACCTCTTCACTACCAGTAGTAGGAAATTCGAGGAACGGTTTCAAACGCTGACCATTAACCTTCAAAATTACTCTTGTTCCAGGATTTAGAATCTCCACAGCCCCATGGGGATATACATAATGAACAATAAATGGTCCATCCCATCGGGATCTAAGCTTACCAAGGAAAAGATGCAATCGAGAGTTGTACAATACGACCTTATCACCAATTGTAAAAGATTTACGCAGAATGTGCTTATTATGGAAAGCTTTGGTATTTTTCTTGTAAATCCCAGAACTTTCGTAGACATCATTCCTAAGTTCCTCTAACTCAGATAGTTGGAGCCTACGATAAATTCTTACATCAGACAAATCAAAGTTAAGCTTCTTGATGGCCCAAAAGGCCTTATGCTCCAACTCAACTGGTAAGTGACAAGCTTTTCCATACACCAAATGGTTGGGAGACTGACCAAGGTTAGTCTTGAATGCAGTCTGATGGGCCCACAAGGCATCAATGAGCCTAAGGGACCAATCCTTACGATTGGAATTAACAGTTTTCTCCAAGATATGTTTGATCTGCCTATTAGACAACTTTACTTGGCCACTAGTTTTGGGGTGATAAAGGGTAGATAACTTATGGGTGATCCCATACTTTTTTATTAAGGCATCAAAAAGTCAATTATAAAAATGAGTACCCCTATCACTAATTATTGCACGTGGTGCACCAAAGTAGGAAAAAATATTCTCTTTGAGAAACTGGACCACCACTTTGTGGCCAATAGATTTACAAGGTATGACCTCTATCCATTTAGAAACGTAATCAACAGCGAAAAGTATGTACGAATTCCTAAAGGAATTGGGGAATGATCCTATGAAATCGATGCCCCATACATCAAAGATCTCAACTATCAAAATAGGGATGAAGGGTATTATGTTCCTCTTATTGATACGGCCAAAAGATTGACAGGCTGGATAAACCTTTTAAAAATCAAAAACATCTCTAAAAAGAGTGGGCCAACAAAATATACATTGGATAACCTTTGCGGTAGTCTTCTTAGGTCCAAAGTGTCCACCATATACATAATCATGGTAAAAAGAGAGAATAGAATGTTGCTCATGATCAGGAACACATCGTCGGATAATCTAATAAGGACATATCTTAAACAAATAAGGATCATCCGAGAAAAAATGCTTAACTTGGGAATGAAACTTATATTTATTTTGGGTGGACTAGTGATCTGGAGTCATACCTGAAACTAAGAAGTTGACAATGTCAGGAAACCATGGTTCATTGGACATTGTAAATAACTGTTCATCTAGAAAGTTCTTGTTGACTGGAGAACCGACAATCAAGAAATTGGGAAGCCGGGATAAATGGTCTGCAACTACGTTTTCAACCCCTTTCTTATCCCTAATTTCTAAATCAAACTCTTGCATAAGTAAAACCCACCTAATGAGACGGGCTTTGGCATCCTTCTTCTGAACTAGGTATCTAAAAGCAGAATGATTAGTATACACCACCACATGTGAATGAACTAAGTAAGACCGAAACTTTTCTAATGTAAACACAACAGTTAAATTTTTTTTTTCAGTGATTGTATAATTGAGTTGTGCATCAGTTAAGGTCCTACTAGCATAGTAAATGATAACGGGTAACTTATTACTCCTTTAACCCAAAACCGCTCCTATAGCAAAATTTGAAGCATCACACATTAGTTCAAAAGGTTAAGTCCAAACAGGTGGTTGAACAATGGGTGCATTGGTTAACTCTTTCTTAAGTTGTTTGAAGGATTCTATGCACTCTTTAGAAAACTCAAAAGTTTGATCTTTGGTAAGTAATGAAGTGAGAGGTCATGCTAACTGACTAAAGTTCTTAATAAACCTTCTGTAGAAGCCCGCATGCCCTAGCAAAGCCCGAACATCCTTAGTAGATTGAGGAGGTGATAAATTATCAATTAAATCCACTTTGGCTCTATCTACCTTAATTTCCTTCTTGGATATTAAATGGCCTAAAATATTACCAGATTTAACCATAAAATGGAATTTCTCCTAATTCAAAATCAAATTCTTAGATATGTATCTTTTCAAAACTAGGGAAAGATGATGAGGACATTCAGAATAGGAATTCCCATAAATTGAAAATTCATCCATAAATACTTTTAAGAGTTTTTCGACCATGTCAGAAAAGATGTTCATCATGCGTCGTTGGAACGTAGCAGGGGTATTGCAAAGCCCAAAGGGCATACACCTATAAGCAAATGTTCCATATGGGCATGAAAAAGTGGTTTTATGTTAGTCCTCTAAAGCAATTGGGATCTGGTTATAGCCGAAATATCCATCAAGAAAATAATAGTATTCATGTCCAGCTAACCTCTCTTACATCTGGTCAATGAATGGCAATGGAAAATGGTCATTCCATGTTACCACATTAAGTTTTTTGTAGTCTATGCACACTCTCCACCCTGATTGGACACGGATTGGAATTAGTTCATCATTGTCATTGGGAACTACAATCACCCCATACTTTTTAGGCACTACGTGAACTGGGCTTACCCATTGGCTGTCAGAAATAGGATAAATCATTCTATGATCCAAGCACTTTAGGATCTTTTTCTTAATAGCTTCCATCATCACTGGGTTAGCTATTCTTTAGGGTTCCGTGGATAGTTTGAAATCCTCCATAAGATGTATATGATGTTGTACAATAGAAATGCTTATACCCTTGATATCAGCTATGGTTCAACCTAGGGCTTCCTTATTATCTTTTAATACTTTAAGTAACTCCTCTTCCTGACTAGAAGTCAAATTTGAAGAAATTATTACATGAGGAGTCTGGTCAAGCCCTAGGAAAGCATACCTCAAATTATATGGTAACTCCTTAAGATCTAGCTTAGGGGGCTAAACTATGAAAGATTTGGGAATGGAATTGGAAAGGGGCCTAAGGGCTCCACAGGTATATGAAGACTCAAGACTTCAGAAAAGAAATTTTTCACTATCATCATCCAACTCATCCATACACTCTTGGAATTCTGAATCAAAATCAATATCAAAGTTGGTAATTAAATCATCTGAAAATCCTAGAAAATCCTCAAGTATATTGATATCTTCCATATGTGGTTGCTTGCCTATCCTAAACATGTTAAACTCAACAGTTTGGTTGCCAAAAGATAACCTTAGGAAACCATTCTGACAGTTGATTAATGCATTACTGGTAGCCAAGAATGGTCTTCCTAGAATTATTGGGATCTCATCCTTGGTTGAGAAGGGCTTGGTATCTAACACAATGAAATTAACAGGGAAAATAAATTCCCCCACCTTTAGTATGACATCCTCAATCATCCCTTTAGGAATCTTAACAGACCTATCCGCCAATTGAAGAGTAGTTCCAGTGGCTTTTAATTCTCCCAATCCTAGTTGCTTGTACACATGATAAGGTAAAAGATTCACACTTGTCCTAAGGTCAAGTAAGGCATGCTCAATGTATGTGTTTCCTATGACACAAGATATGGTAGGGCTCCTTGGATCCTTATATTTGACTGTTATAGGCTGAGTAATTATGGAACTTATGTTACCTACCAAAAACGCTTCTTTGGACACACTAATGATACGTTTGTGAGTACACAAATCTTTCAGTACCTTTATATAGGCGGAGATCTGGGATATAACATCCAAAAGAGGGATGTTCACTTATACCTTTTTGAAGACTTCTAAAATTTTATTCATGGAAGCAATCTTCTTTTTGTTTACCAAGCGATTAGGTAATGGGACAGAAGGAATATAAGGACTGTTAGGGATTTTCCCTTTTTCAAAAGAATTATTTTTGGTTTCCTCAACCAAATCATCTTTCATTTTAAAAGAATCTTTAGGTTCATCAGACGAACCTAGAACAAGAGGCACACTTGTGTCCTCAACTGAAAGAGAGTTAACAGGAGTAATAAATGGGAAAGATTTAAGAACGCTTTGTTGGTACTCTCTACCACTCCTAAGGGCATAAACAACATTACATTGGTTAGAGGGCCCTTGTTGGGTCTGACCTTATACTATATTCAATTGTGCATTAGTTGGTACTTGTGAACTAACAGGTTGATGATGCCTAGGGTTAAGCTCTGATTGAATGGGTAAAGTTCCTTTCTCCCTTTCATGCATAATTGAGATAACTTGGGTGAGTTCTCTTATAAGATTTTGATGACTTATCATGAGGAGGGACATAATTTTTTTCAAGTCACTTATTCTACTTGCCTCTCCGGTATTGGTAAACCCAGGGGGTTGCTGATAAGGTATGCTTGAATCTCACGAGTCTCAAGAAATCCTTCAACATTGCTGGCTTGATTCAATCAAGGTGGAAAAATTCAATCAAGGTGGGTATTTTCAAACCTGCCTTTGGGATACCATTCCCTTGGCTGTTACCATGGGGTTGCAGCTACTTGGCTGCAACCCAGGCAGCAATGAAATTTTTTCCGATTCTTTCATGCTGCATTTTCAGTTGTCTTTGTAAAATGGTTTTTAGGTAGCTTCAGTACTTTCTTTTGTGTCCTATTTATGGCTTCTTTTCTAATTATAGGTGTTCCATGGGGGGTTTTTGTATACATCTACTAACATGCCGCAATACAGCTATCCCATTTTTCACATTGATATGCCCCTTGGCTAAAATTGAATCTAATGTTATTAAGGCAATAGGCACAACTCATGAATCGTTTAGGCCAACCTATCACTTGAAGCAATCCATGAAGCTAGGGCTGTGTTTGATTGAAGTAATGTATAGTTTTCAATATTTTTTTAGAAACACATATGAATAAGCTATAGAATTTCTATAGATCACAATAAGATCCAAATATGCGAAGTAATCCTATCATGTCAGGTTTGTTAAAGCATCTTCTTAATATGAAGATCATAGACGAGGGTAAACCTTGGACTGTGGGTGCCATGCCCCTTGTGCCTATAAAAAAACACTCATTAAATCCCTTGGTTTTTGAAATTTTTTTATCTGTGAGATATGATTAATTAGTAGATGCAAAGAGAATGCATTCAACAGTTCCTTTATTTATTTATTTATTTATTTATTTGCTTTCTGCAATGTTACAAGTCCGATGTATTTAATAATGTGCTATTGTTTCCAACTTGTCTTTGGCAAGTAAAAGGGAAAAAAAATTCACATGGCAAGGTAGTGATATATAATTTCTTTCCCAAGGCTCTAATTCTCCTTTTATCTCATTAATTTTCTTCAATCACCATTTTCACATGTTTTCCGGTTTCAAGGTAGTTATAGACAACCTATATAGTTGAACTTTTTCCATGTGTTTTCTATTTTATGAATTGTTTATGATTGGACTCTGCTCACTTTAGGAATTCTTAGGGTGCTAAAATACTCTACGCAATATAGAATGCTCTTTTGTTAGATCCAGCGACTGTAAATATGTAAAAGAAGAGAGGAATACCTATATAACTTAAAACAAAATGGTCCTCACAGGATTTTGGTCCTATGCTATGCTATGAGGACTCATTCTAGAGTTATATCAAGATTGATTGGTTTTTTTTTTCTTTTTTACCAAGGTGTTTGGGCCAACTTATGCACACCTCGACTAGTCCTTGGGGAGACTAGCGCAACAATCCACCACCACAATGGAGAGAGTTTCTTGCCACAATTAAAGTGTGGTGTCTCATGTATAGAACGTATCGTGCAAGCTTTGACGACTAAAAATAGATAGTCCCTCACAGGATTTTGGTCCTATGCTATGACGACTCATTCTAGAGTTATATCAAGTAAGATCGTAATATGCAAATGCAGAGAGTTTCTTGCCACAATTAAAGTGTGGGGTCTCATGTATAGAATGTATCGTGCAAGCTTTGACGACTAAAAATAGATAGGTCCTCATAGGATTTTGGTCCTATGCTATGACGACTCATTCTAGAGTTATATCAAGATTGATTGGGTTTTTTTTTTTTCTTGAGAAAATTGCATTGTCACCCCCCGAACTTTGGTCCTTATTCAACGCCACCCCCTGGACTTTTTGAAACGTCAAAGCCACCCCTTAAAAATTCAAAAAATTCCAAATCGGTCCCTGCCGTTAGCCGACCGTGTTAAATGAATGAAAACCGGTTAGTTTTTTTTATAATATACCCAAAATACCCCCACCTATTGTGAGAGGACAATATTGCCCTCTCTTTTATTTGCATCTTCTAAACCCATCTCCCATCTCTTATCTCACTCCTCTCACTCACTCAGTCGGACAAGAAGAAGAAGACGACGACAGTACGGTAACCTGCAACTCGATTCTCTTCCCTCCGGCGTGCGATTCTCTTCCCTTCGGCATGCGATTCTCCCCCCTCTGGCGTGCAAAGCTCTCTCCCCTCCGGCGTCCGAAGGTCTCCCCCTGAACAATATTGGCTTCTTCTGTTCTATCTTCCCTTGTCAAATGTCGTCTATATCGCTTCATGTACTGACTTATTTTCTATCCTTTATCTCTCTGCCTTGATCCTAATGTTCTACAACATAAATTATAGAGGCTCCGGAGAGAAAACCCAGAGAGATAGAGAGTTACTCTTTAGTCTTTATCTTTCTCTCTCCGTGACTCTGCCCTTATCCTCACCAGATTCATCCGCAGTGAAAGAAATTTGTCCAGGTGGGCATGTGCTGAGGAAGCCATAAACAAGCCATGTACTCATTAGCTTCAGCCATAGTGAAAACAATTTGTCCAAAATCCACACGTTCCCAAAGTGGTAATCATTGCCATAAGAGGAAGTAACCTGAGAACTCCATCGCCACCATCACTCTAACCAAAACCAAACAGAGAAAGCTGATGAATTGCAAACAAATATTCATAAAAATTCAAACAAAACTGAGCTCAGGGACTTGGGCCATTATGATTTAACTTTAGATTGTTACCCTCACAGTGACCTTATGTGATTTGGTCAACAGGTACCCCTTTCTTCAAATTACAACACCGCACTTTCCGACTGTCTTGGCGTTGCTCTTGTTAGTACCTGAGGAAGCATGCACAAAAGTAAACATCACAGATACAGTGTTGGATAGAGAAAATCAGAGATGCTCAACTGTGACAAGTTTTGATGATGCTGCAGACCTTCCTAGAAGCACCAATCCCTAAAATATTGTTCGGATGCCGGAGGGGGGAGAGCTTTGCACACCGGAGGGAAGAGAATTGAGTTGCAGGTTACCGTACTGTTGTCATCTTCTTCTTTTTGTCCCTAGTGAGTGAGAGGAGTGAGATAAGAGATGGGAGATGGGTTTAGAAGATGCAAATAAAAGAGAGGGCAATATTGTCCTCTCACAATAGGTGGGGGTATTTTAGGTATATTATAAAAAAACTAACCGGTTTTCATTCGTTTAACACGGTCGGCTAACGATAGGGACCGATTTGGAATTTTTTGAATTTTTAGGGGGTGGCTTTGACGTTTCGAAAAGTCCAGGGGTTGGCGTTGAATAAGGACCAAAGTTCAGGGGGTGGCAATGCAATTTTCTCTTTTTTTTTTAACCAATGCGTTTGGGCCAACTTATGTATACCTCGACTAGTCCTTGAGGAGACTAGCGTAGCAATCTACCACCACAATGGAGAGAATTTCTTGCCACAATTAAAGTGTGGGGTCTCATGTATAGAACGTATCGTGCAAGCTTTGATGACTAAAAATAGATAGGCCCTCATAGGATTTTGGTCCTATGCTATGACGACTCATTCTAGAGTTATATCAAGTAAGATCGTAATATGCAAATGGAGAGAGTTTCTTGCCACAATTAAAGTGTGGGGTCTCATGTATAGAATGTACTGTGCAAGCCTTAATGACTAAAATAGATAGGTCCTCATAGGATTTTGGTCCTATGCTATGAGGACTCATTCTAGTGTTATATCAAGTAAGATCATAACATGCAAATGGAGAGAGTTTCATGCCACAATTAAAGTGTGGGGTCTCACGCATAGAACGTACCGTGCAAGCCATGATGACTATAAATAGATAGGTCCTCACAGGGTTTTGTTCCAATGCTATGAGGACTCATTCTAGACTCTAGAGTTATATCAAGTCAAGGTCATAACATGCAAATTGAGAGAGTGCTTCTTGCCCCAATCAAAACGGAGTTTAAATTGCTTATAGTGAGCATCCCACGGATGAAAGCATTCAAGCACATGTTTCAAAGGGTTTTCAACCGCTTGATGTTCATTACATTGATGCAATGACTGTAGACGATTTTTACACATTAAAACGTGGGGTCTCACTAAGGATGTGAATTTGTAACCGAAACCGTTTATCAAAACTGAATCGATCTGTTTACATTGAAACCGCAAAACCGTTTATTACATGGTGCGGTTATGGTTTCAAGTTTCAAGCCGATTAGCTAAACGGGTTGGATCGGTTTTAACCGCGGAACCCGTTGGTTTCAAACCGAATTGAAACAGTTTATACCGAGCCGTTTAAAACCGTTTAAACTATTTAAACCGATCCGATTAATCAGTATAACAATTAAATAAAGAAAGGGCAGTAATCCGTATAACAATTAACAATTAAATTAAGTACCCATCCTTCTTTGGTATGATTTATTGCAATTCAATTCAAGTTTAAGCTTTAGATCATGAACTTGTAATACATATATGTTACTATGTTATTATGTTATCATAGATGGGGTGTTTTGGCTGAACGACCTGTCATTTTAATATTTTATGCTGTAAAAGATTGGATTTGGATGTTGTATGATATTAGTTCTAAATGTTTGAGAATGGCCATGCAAAGAAATAGCTCTAGATTATCAAATTAAGACATACCATCGTTAATATAGAATCTCTTATTTATGATTGCTAATTATTTTTTAATAAGCTTATGAACTTTAGTTTAGAGATGGTTGCAAGTTATAACAAACCGATTGTAAACTGTTTTACAAACCATATGGAATAAACAAAAATCAAAACCGTTTAAAATCGTGAAACCGACATCGTTTAGAAATCTTGAAAACTGAAATCGTTTACTAAACAGTCACGGTCTCAAAAAGTGGAACCGTTTAGTAAATGGTGCGATTATGGTTATAGTCAAATAAATGTGAATCGAATCGATCTGAACCATTTAAATCAAAACCGAACCATGTCACATATAAAACTTACCATGCAAGTCATGATGACTAAAAAGTGTTGACGAGAGGAGATGCCAATAAATTCGAGTGGGTCCAATCAATACTCTGCATCGTAAGGAGAGGTGCGTGACTGTTAGGAACTTTAAACAACTTCAACTAGAAATCTGGGGCTCACAGGTAATTAGTCGGTCTCCTATAATCCAAAACTAGGCTATCCAGAATTAGACTATCCATTAATAGATGAGATGGTATTGAGATCTGACTTTTATATTGAATACTAAATGAGACATGATAGTTTTAGTGTCAGATTTCCTTGGTACTTAGGGGCCGTTTGATAACAGTTCTATTCCTGGAGAGTGTTCTTTTACAGAAGTGTTCTTTTTCGATTCCATGTTGTGAAGACACTCTGGCGGAATAGAAACAGCGTTTGGTAAAACTATTTCAGAAATATCCTTAGAACAGGAAAAGAACAGAAACAACGTTTGACAAACACTTCTATTCCTGGAGAGTACAATAATGAAAATTCACTTTTGAACAATGAAATCAATAATTACAAACATGCTATTATGGTCAAATTTAACTTAAATAAGGAAATAATTTGTTTATGAAATTATCTTTTAAAATACTATTACTTAAAGGAAATAATAAAATATAAACATAAAGAGTTTCCACATTTATTTTAATAAGAAAACAAAAGTCTACTATTCAAGTTTATAGGAGTTACAAAATAAAAATCATAGCTGCAAATAGGTGTCTTGAAATTTTATTACATAAACAATCAAATCAGGGGGTAACCCTTATCTACTGCCATCTGATTTACAATTTGTATCCTTAGCTCATTCATCTGTCTTCCTTGTACACGTTGACTGCCCTGATGAATTGTAGTAGAAGTACTAGCAATATCACCATCTTCTTGTCCCCCATGAGCGTTGACTACCCTGACTCTCTCTTCATTAGGATCATAGTAGTCATCTTCCCCATATTGTTGAAAAAGTGCATCTGTTATTTGTTCAGATTTAATATAGTTATGAAGCCCACAACAAGCTATCACAATATAACTTTGGTAACTAAGTGAGAATTGAGGCATGTTTTTTAAAATAGGGAATCTTGATTTTAAAATCCCAAAACAACGCTCAATATGATTCCTTAAAGAAGAATGTCAATAATTAAACAATTCCTTAGTACTTCTGGGTTGTCTTCTTCCTCCATTATAATCTGGTATATGATATATCTCTCCTTTGAATGGTGTCAAGTATTTATTCCTACTCGCATATCTTGAGTCTACAACGTAATACTTCCCTACAATATGATAAAGCAAGACATTAAAAGCATACACAATAATCATTTGCATACATGATAATTTAGGAATTGATATACCTTGGGGAGGATGAGGAAATCGCAAGGTAGGATCCTCTAGGGCTCTATTGAATACACGACAATCATTTGCTTTCATAATAACCTGTTGGCAAGGTATTAGCCAATGGAGTAGTTGGAATTACATCTACATCTGCATCCACCTCATCATCAATACCTCTCGATTCCTCTTCAAACCAGAAATCAGATTCATTCCCGAATCCTCCTATCCCACTAGCATATGAATCCCCAAAAATTATACATAGTTCAGGCCAATGTGGTAGCCCATTCCTCCTAAACTTTGACCAATCACGATTTGCCTGAAAATTGTACAAACTAGCTATTAGATAAAATTACACCGAATATTAAAAAATCATATAAAAGTATAGTATACCTTGATTTGTACATCCGAAACACTCTCATCTTCAACTGTATAGGTCCTCGTCACAGAATTCCAACCAAAACCTGTAGTATCCAGTAGTTTCTTGAAAGCGCTGTAATCGAATCGCATTTTATTCATCTTATTCCTTAATTGAACCATCGTAAATGACCGATTAGCTTTTTCCTCAAGCCCCTTCTTGATATTGTTCTACCCACCTTTATTGAAAGTGGTGGAACTCTTATTACCAACTTTCACTTGTTCAACCATTAATTTCAGGAGATAATCTTGTTCGCTTTGAGTCCATTTTGCTGCCTCGTTATTAGCTCTCGAAGTGGATGCCATTACTCTAAAATTAGAAACACATCTCATTATAGCCTAAAAATAGAAATACATGTCTTTTCTGGTATTTGTTTACATCATGCTCAAGAACTTCAAATTGATCTTTCCATCATTCTCATCAAAATAAAATACTCTAATCTAATCAAATTAACCCATTTATTTTATGATTCAGACATAGTCTATGCATATCAAAGAAAAGGAGTATTAAATATGTAAGACTACATATCTCTCTATACCATATGATGCAATTATATAATACAGTATTCATGAGAGAGGGAGAGTAGTAGTTGAGAATCCTAGAGAGAGAAAGAGTTAGACCAAATGAAATGAACCCTTCATGCATGAATGAGTTAAGTTAGGGAATGGAATCCAATCATCCGCAGTGGTAGTATGTGTAGGTGTTTTTGGACTATAGTACTATATTGCTTCCAAAGCTGAAAAGGGTAGTCTGATTTTCTATTGTTTTGCTAACTTTAGCTGTGGATTAGACCTCTCGTGTCTCCTCCACCTTTGTAATAGTGAATTTGTCATATTGAGCTAACCCTAGGATCCCTTTCCCCCTCACTATCCCCTCCATGGTCTCTCTCTCTGTTGGGTGGTGCAATTAAACAATAGTAACCACCACCACCACTAGAGAGTCTCTGGTTTGACCCATCTGCTAAGACTTTGGAAACAATACATAGGGCAAGTGGAGTCCTCAAATTTGGAAGTTTCTGGCTACAAAATAAGTGCTTGAATTTCAGTGTTTTTGTCCTGATCAATGGCAGGGTTTATTTGCAATTTGCAGCTCCAGGAAGACCTCCTTCTACGTCTCAATTCACTAATTCAGGACCCAGATTCTGATTTCTGGAGGAGTGGAAGGTTTCTGGTTCACACGGACAGGAAGTTGGTATCACATAAAGATGGTGAGTACTGGTTGATTATGTGTTTCTCATGATAGAGGTACTCAAGGACACTATGTTTTCTGTTTTTTACTATTTCCATACAAATTGTTCATTCTATATCTGGAAATCGCACAGGGAAGAGAAATGGTTGTACTTGAATGGGCCAGTCACTGTAGGGAGTTAGGTTAGTTCTTCACTAATGTTGCTAGAAGTTTCCTAATGTTGACTCTTGCAATCACCCCTTCAGGAATAGTTCGTCTTTGCAAATCCTGGAGAACATGGAGTCGATACTTGAGACAGAGAGCGCGATTGTGAGAGAGCGAGAGAGCGAGAGAGAGAGACAATACCTGCTGCAGGGAAGCGACGATCGAGAGAGTTGCAGGGAAGCGACGATCGTGAGAGGCAGGGAAGCGGCGACCGAGAGAGACAGGGAAGTGGCGACCGAGAGGAGAGACCGTTGCAGGGAAGCTGTGACCATTGCAGGGAAGCGGCGACCGAGAGAGTGAAAACCTATTGCAGGGAAGCGACGGATTTGGGGGTTTTTGATCGTGAGATGCAGAAAAGGGGTTGTGGGGGTTTTGAATGGTTTTGTTCTTTTAAATTTGTAAAAGAATAGAAAAGTAACTTTTTTGTACTCTTGCAATGTATTCTTTAGTCATTCTTTTTCATTGGTTCATTCCAGGGGAATACAAAAATGAACCGGACGTGCCAAACATATTTTTGTTCTATTTGAATTCCCGCAAAATAGAAGAACACCAGAAACATTCTCCCAGAGTGTTATCAAACGGCCCCTTATTGGTTACATACCAGATGGAATCAGACTGTTAGCTTCGTTACAAAGATGGTACCGATTTTCAAATGGTTCTAGAGATCATAAAAAATGGAGAATAATATCAGTGATTCCTAATGAGATGGTTTTATTAGTGTTATGGATCTTGTCAATGTCATGAGCTCATCTAAGGCTTCCTACTTTAGAAAGCAACCTAGAATATAGAACTATGATGGATTTTATGGTTTTATTTCTTGCAAACTTTCATGTAAGTTTCCCAAAATAACAACTGAGAATTTATGATGACCAAATAAACAAGTGTCAATATAGTTTAACGCCATCAACAAACCAGAATATAGTAACAAAACTAATGGTCTATTAGCTAAAACCTCCAAAATAATTTAAAAAAAAAAGACCATCAAAATACATCACTACAAGATCCACAATAAAAGTATTTGAGTTGATGAGTACAAGTACAGATTACATTCATGCTAGGGTTTAGATCTTCTCCAGTCTGGGGTGGTTGGAGAGGGACCGTCCATAGTTTTGTGTCTATTTCTCTTCTGAATTTTGTTTCCTATTTTATCTCCCTTGTTTTCTTTTTCTCTTTCCTGCTTTGTGTTTGTCTCTCTCTCACTGGTCCCTCTTAGGTCACCACTCAACTGGAGAGGAACTAAATTCTGCATACCATGGCATCCATGCACATCCCCATGTGACGTCTTCAGAAATATTGTGTCTAAACATGTACCTACACCAGCGGGGAGAGTTGTTTTTTCTTTTTTTTCTTTTAAGAAAAAAAAAATTCATTAATGTGAGGAGGATCCCATCTTTCAATCGATTGCGGTATCCGTCTGGAATTCCCCACCTAATTAGTTTTTTATTAAACTGATAGGAATAGATACAACACTTGATCTTAGCCAAAAGGCCGAGAAAGATATCTCACTTAATTAGTTTGAAAAACAAAGAAGTTGGACTTGAATTCGAGGAGCCCACAAGTCTTTTTTGCAGGTATTCCTACAAGGTTACCTATTTTCAACGAATGTATTTGTTGGAGAAAGTTTTCCATCACTTCAACACTTTTAATTGCTCTAATCCCTTTCCTGATCCTTACCCAAAAAGCTCATACAATGGTTGACAATCTTGCTCCTCTTTTCTCCCTCTTGTGTCTTCTTCTTCTTCCTCTCTACCCCTTTCCTGCGTCCGCTCAAACTTACAATAATGTGAGCTTGGGTAAATCTCTCTCTGCCGGCGGCAGCACCTCTTCATGGCTTTCACCTTCAGGTGAATTTGCGCTTGGGTTCCAAGCCATCAACAATACGGATGCCTTCTTGCTTGCCATCTGGTATGAGAAAATACCTGAGAAGACTGTAGTTTGGTATGCAAATGGAGATAATCCAGCACCCAAAGGATCAAAAGTTCAGCTTACCAGTGATGGTAACCTGGAGCTCAACAACCCTCAAGGAGAAGAGATATGGAAGGCCCAATCCCAATCCAGTGTTGGTGTCACCTATGGTGCAATGCTTGACATTGGCAACTTTGTGTTGGTGGATACAAACTCTGTTCATATATGAGAGAGCTTCAAAAACCCAAGTGACACCATTCTCCCTTCCCAGATATTAGAACTGGGTGGCATGCTTTCTTCTCGACAACCAACCAACTACTCCAGAGGAAGGTTCCAGCTCCGCCTGCTTAATGATGGAAATCTCGTTCTGAATACTATAGCATTACCAACAAACTATGCCTATGCTGCTTATTATGTAAGCAACTTGATGTTCCCAGGTTGACACTGAGAGGGGGGGTGAATCAGTGGTTCTAAAAATTTCCTTATTTGCCACTCAACAAAAGCTTCCACTGCTTAGTTCTAGATTGGCCGGGGCAATCCCGTAATTACCAATCACGCAAACAACGACATGTCCACCTCACACCACAATGTGGTTGGGTCTACCAGACAATGTCCCACCACTCTGCACAACACGCACTTCAAATATATGTAGAAAAATAAATGCGAGACAATAACACCAGATATACGTGGTTCAGCTAGAGTGCCTACTCCACGGAGGAATACCCATATAGGGTTTCGTATTTCCCCAATACTCAACTTTTTAACCGCTACAACGGTCCAGGAACTTATCCCTGCTTCAATCTGAGATGCAACTCAGACAAGGGCAACAACCCCACACCCTAGACAAGCCCCAACTTGCTAGGTTCACAATTTTAAATCAATAAAATAAAATCCCAACCCAATACACCATTGATCTAGAGTTTCTCAACAATAAACACTCTAGAATATAAAAATAGGGATTTCAGATACGGGTTACCTCAGCCTGTGTAAACCCCGTTGATGATTGCTTGCTTGACATATAGAAGAACATGCTCAAACCATCAACATCTCAACCTTTTGGATCTCTCTCTCAAGGTTGCTTCTCTTCCTCTCTCTCTTTCTCTTTCTCGGTTCTGCTTCTTGTTTTTCTTGGCTGCCTTCAATTTTTCTTTTAACGAATCTGCAGCCCAGAATCTTTTTAAGGAAAAGCTACAAAACTCCCTCTTATACTCGGTCTCGACTTATCGGACTCTTTTCTTGATTCCGTAACGTCACACGCAAAGGAAACCTGTTATATCAAAATTCAATTTCAAAAGAACAGTTTCACTTCTATTCAATCTCGGACTCTAGCCTGCAAAACACTTGAATGCCTGCAAAACACTTAATGCAATGCCCTGCTGTCATCTATCTTTGAGAGAAATAGCAATTCTGTTGTATAGGAGGGTCCCACCTTCTTTTTAGTTTTTTTCTTTCTTTTGGACGGAGTGACCCTTTAAGTCTTCTTTGGCATTAATTGCTCACTTACATGAGAAACTCATATCAGAATATAATATCTATTTTAACTTAAAAACATGTTGAGCTGGTCCCACCATTAGTAGTTTGAAATTGAACCAATCCAATGGGTTCCATTTTGAAATTGAACCAATAAAATTGGACCAATCTAATTCAATTGAATTAGACCAATGAACTTGAACCGATCTAATTAAATTAAATTAGACCAAGGAATTGATTACGGTCCCTTCAATATGACTCCATCACAATACGATTGCCAACAATGACAACAATTGATTCGATTTCCCAACAATCTCCCCCTTTGGAATTGTTGGCAACGCTCTTCAGATGTCATTTTGATTCATTTCTCTCCCCCTTTGACAACAAATACAAAGGGTGACTATGCTCCCCCTGCATAGATTTTCCCTTGCATAGACTCACCTATAGGAGTGCCCACCGCATCTTCCTATCCTATAGGGATTTGATGTCTCTATGCATGCTCACTTACTCCCCCTAGACACATACCATCTATTGTGCTCGTGGAGTGACAACTCCAAGTTTGTTTCTAAGGGCTTCAAAATTTTCCTTGGGAAGTGCTTTCGTGAAAATATCTGCCACTTGCTCAGATGTAGGAACAAAATCCAATCTCACCTCATTTGCATTGACCTTCTCCTTCAGGAAATGATATCGGATGTCAATATGCTTTGTCCTTGAATGCTGCACTGGATTCTTTGAAATATTAATGGCACTCATATTATCACACTTAATTGACACTGGTTCACCATTGTGAATTCCAAAGTCTGTTACTTGTCTCTGCATCCAAATCACTTGTGTACAACTAGCTGCCGCGGCAATGTATTCAGCCTCTGCTGTAGATAAAGAAACAGATTCTTGTTTCTTGCTATGCCATGCCACTAGACTCTGCCCCAAAAAGAATGCACCACCACTAGTGCTCTTCCTATCATCCACACTGCCTGCCCAATCTACATCTGAGAATGTTGTGAGTGTAAAACTTTCAATCTTAGGGTACCATAAGCCATACTCCATCGTACCTCTAAGATATCTAAAAATCCTTTTGACTGCCACTAGATGAGTTTCTTTCGGACTAGCTTGAAATCTAGCGACCAAACACACTGCTTGTAGGATATCAGGTCTTGATGCGGTCAAGTATAGCAAGCTTCCAATCA
Organism: Macadamia integrifolia; assembly: GCF_013358625.1. Classification (NCBI taxonomy): domain Eukaryota; kingdom Viridiplantae; phylum Streptophyta; class Magnoliopsida; order Proteales; family Proteaceae; genus Macadamia; species Macadamia integrifolia. The sequence continues at coordinate 36,193 of NW_024869090.1, forward strand.
TTGACCTGTAGAGAGTCTGATCTATACTAACTGACTCATCACTCGAACTCAACCTGCAACCTACTACCATAGGAGTACTTACTGGTTTGCTGTCCTCCATCATAAATTTCTTCAACATCTCCTTGATGTACTTTGCTTGTGATATGAAGATACCATTCTGTTGTTGGTTCACTTGCAAACCCAAAAAATATGATAACTCTCCTAGCATAGACATCTCGAACTCTGCCGTCATCCGCTCTGCAAACTGTCTACATACCTCATCATTTTGCCCTCCAAAGATGATATCATCTACATAGACCACCACTACCAGTTGACTTTTGTTCTCTGTCATAACATATAGGTTGCTATCAAGCCCTTGGAGCTTTGATGATACACAGTTGACTTTTGTTCTCTGTCTAGTCTAGAGTACCAAGCCCTTGGAGCTTGTTTCAAGCCATAGAGAGCTTTTTTCAATCTACAGACCATGTTTGGATCATCTCCAATTTGAAAACCATCTGGTTGCTCAATGTACACTTCTTCTTCAAGATTACCGTTTAAGAACGCAGACTTGACATCCATCTGATAAACCTTGAAGCCTTTATAAACTGCAAATGCTAAGAACATCCGTATAGATTCCAATCTTGCAACCGGCGCAAATGTTTCATCAAAGTCTATCCCCTCTACCTGAGCATAGCCTTTGCACACTAGTCTGGCTTTATTTCTAACCACCTGACCATCTTCATTCAACTTGTTTCTAAAAACCCACTTGGTTCCAATGATGTTTTTATTGGCTGGTCTAGGAACTAACTCCCACGTGTTGTTCTTCTCTATCTGATCCAACTCTTCATTCATTGCCTTCACCCAGTTCTCATCTCTAGTTGCTTCCCCAACAGACTTGGGTTCAATTTGAGAAAGTAATGAATATGTAGCAGATTTCATCTTTCTTGTTTGCATTCCTGCTTTAGGATCTCCAATGACTTGATGTGGGGGATGTACTTTTTGCCACTTTTCAAAACTGGGTCCTCCATCTCTCTCTGTCACTGTGTCAGTCT
>NW_024869091.1:0-9105 GCF_013358625.1 Macadamia integrifolia
ATAGTTAAAGAGAAACTCAAGAAATGGTTGTCTGTACAAGTCCGTGCCTTATTTATTTGTATATTATTTTGTAAAGTAAACTATAACTGAAATCAAGATGGTACTTGAAAATGCAAATCACGAGGAGAGTGATGAATTTAATGAACCAGAATCTAATCACTATGATCAGAAGGAAAAATATCATATTTTTTACGCTTGAGGTATGGCATGTAAACAGATCAAATACGAATTGAATATGAATCAGATGTGATCGGATATGGATACCTCTAAATGAATATGGATGTGAATCTTTGACTAATTGTTTACATTTTTGACTTGTGTAATCCGGAGTTTCCTCCTCTCAATGAATACAATTTGCTCTCAATCCATCTTTTTAAGTTGTCTTAGCTCTTTTCCTCATTCTGTAGTACCTGTCTAAACTTTAAAAATCCTCAAAATTATTAATTAGTTAATTTATCGTTATAATTGATTATATTTAATTAGACTGAGTACCAGTATTTTCCGAATAATTTGAATTCTTCAAGAATCATCAAAATTATTAATTAGTTAATTTATTATTATAATTGATTATTTAATCTAGATAATTATTTTCCTTCAATAAAAAAATTTATTTATTTGAATTTGAATCTGGATACCCTTGACCGATTACGAAAAGAATGAAGATGTAGTTGTTTGATAGTTTGACTAGTGTATATTGTACACTTTTTGTGACTTTCTTCAAATTTATTTAGCATGGCTTACAGTTTGGGGCTAGGTATTCTCGATTACTCCATCTCTCTCCTTTTTCTTATTCTCTTTCCCACCACCAGCAGATCCATCTGCTTGATCTGCTTAGTGGAAACTAATATAGATGATCAAAGGATTTTGATTTTCTCATTGAAAAAATCCAGTATGATTGGGTACAGTTGGATCACATTTCTATTGGACTATCAAGAACCTTGATGTTTTCTATGTTAAAAACTGCATGTATTAAAACTCTACTATTTGGATGCCACTTATGAACTTAAGATGAATGACATCATTGTTTGGATGAAGTCTGGAATCTGTTGGATGTTATAACTCATGATACGTGATTGTGTTTTACTTGAAACTAAAATGTGGACCCATGAAGCTATTGTTGTTGTGTTTTTTTTTGGGTGGAGTTCTAATAGTTACTTATTTCTCACTAGTAAATGTCTCAGGAGGAGAGGGGTTGTTTGTCATATTTTTTAAATAAAGAAGCTTGATCATAATTGTCATGGCGTCAAATCGATCCAAGGCGGTGGAGGTGTGGCTAATCGATTTGGCGATGAATAGCCCATTATGGCGTTACCATGGCAGTTAAATCGCCCATGTATCATTTTTTATTTTCCCTATTTTCTAAAGTTACGTAGTATGCTACTTTTTTATTTTCCCTATTCTCTAAAGTTATTTAGCATGCTACAAGCCTACAATATTTACCCTATAACATATAAAACCAACATTAAGCAACATCAAATCATCAAAAATCAACATAGCACTATCAAAATCACCCTGCAATTTACAAAAAATCGACCACCTAGTGAATCAGGCGTAACCTGGCGTCCATGGCGGTGCCATGGCGACGCCTATCAGCCAATGGTGACCACCATTTGTGAGTCACGTAAATCGTAACATTGCCATGAACTTCTTTTTCCGCTAGGACGCCAAATCGCCGCCTTGACGATGCCTAGACAACTATGAGCATGATGATGCCAATGAGGTTGGCAATGCTGTGTGTCTCCAAAATTCTATTATATAATGATTTAATGCCTACAATCCATGTTTCAGAATCTCCACTGTCCAAATATTTTCTCTTGTATGCTTATCAATTCTTTTCGTTGGTTCATTTTTATCATTCATTAATTAGCAGTATCTAGGCTCTAGAGCCACAACAATGGTAAAGTGTTCCTGGGATATGGGGACTCGTATCTCATTGTCTGTGCTTGGAAGATCTGGACCAACCTTTGAATATTGGCCTCTCTGTGAAGTGGGGGTTAAGCTGCATGCATAATGGCACTCCCCAGATCCTGCAGTGGTGAGGGCCTTATGCACTGGATATACCTTTTTTTTTTTTTTTAAGAGATTAACTGGGCCAAAAATCAGCTTGAACATATTAGTAGCAAGTTGTACCGGGGGTGTGGGGGGATGCTAAAGCATATTGTTTGCATCAAATGGCAAAAATCGTAGTTTTGGCATAAGTTATCCTTTTCGTCAGGGCCATGGGATCCATTCAGCAGTGGGTCCCAATCATCTGAATGTAGTAGGCACTAGTAAACAGAAATATGAGTTTCACCTGGATAAACACAGAAAGATGTTGCCACTTGCTTGTGCACACACCAGTGTCTTCAGACCATAGACCGGGTGGTTGGAAAGTCTGGACTGCAAGCCGATTAGCCAGGTGGTCCGTTCCAACACTCTCTTTGTTCTCTGAAAACCATTGACTGGTCAATTGACAATTCGGTCTGAACGATCCGTCCATTTACATTGTTCAGATTAGATGGTTGGACCGTTGAACCATCCTAGCCTTCAGGAGCGGCCTGTTTTATAAAAATATATGTCGGGCTGCACCCTGGTAGAATCGAACCAAGGATCTCCTTATTAGAGCACCAAGACTAACCACTGTGCAGCGCATGTTTTTGGCGTATCATATCTCACAAAAAGTAATATATACTGTAATGAAAAATATGTTTCTCGAGAGAATCATTTGAACCGTCGATCTTTTTGCCTGAACCGTTCAACGACAGGTACAGTTTTAAAAACATTGGCATTACATGCACACACACACACAGACACACCCCAAAAAAAAAACATGCATTATATGCAGGTATACACTCGGATCTCAGTAAAAAGAAGGAAACAGGATGAAATTAGAATTTGAAAACATAATTCTTATGGGATTCTTGTTCATCTATATTTTCTTTTTCTTCTTATCTCAGATTATGATTATAGTGGAGACAAGGCTAGGATAGTTAACCCAAAATATAAGAAATAGGAAAGCAATCTGGAAATTGCACCTTTCTAGAGGAAAACAATGACTGAAAGTGTCAAGAAACGCAATTCTAAGTGGGATTTGGTAGTAGAAACTGATGTCCTTGCTGAAAGCGGACATGGAAATATTTGTCCTGATAAAGAAGGCGAGCCCATTTGTAATAAAGAATCAAGCCCAGGATGGAATTCTCTGAAGGTTGCTGTTAGACAACATCCAAGGTGGTCTAACATGGAGTCAAACAAAATTGGGAAGCATTTACCTGCAGTAAGAGATGCAGAGCAGGATGAGAGTCCAGACAGAGACACTAATGGAATCTTACAAAGAGTGACAAATGGGGTGGGGATCGAAGTTACAGATCTAGCGTATCTCCTGGCCTTGATGCCTGGAGACACCATAATCAGAGTCACTCCCCAAAGAGTAGTTGGAGGTCGCACAGGTGCGTGAACTGTTGGATGAACCTAAACATATCACATATGTCCCTTCTCTATGAATGTTATATTTCTTCTTCCCCTTGTTTTCATTTCAAACAAGAGACTACTTCTGGAAAATAGGGAAGACCATGCTTTTGGTTGTGATTATTTAAATTGGCTTCTCTGTATTGCCTTTTTCTTTTGGTGCCATGTGCAATGTGCAATGTGCAATGTGCAATGTGCAGGAGCAGGAGCAGGAGCAGGAGCCCGCTCCATGGTTTTAAGTAGGAATCAGAGCACTGGAGAGACAGAAGTAGAAGTGGATCAGGAGTGTCAGCTCCGACATGTAATGATCTTGCTGCAGGGAGGTGTAGGAGGGGTAGGCAGTGCAGATATCTTCATCAGGACAACCGTGTCTATGTGGATAGGGGGCATTCAGAATGTGGTCAAGTGGAAAGATGGAGAGGTAGGCGTGAGAATGGTCCGAGTAGCTGGGGAAGCGGGCATGGGAGAGGATCATTTTCAAGGCATTCTAATGATGCAGAGCTAAGAGATTACTCCCGAGACATAATTGCACATGGGTATGGAGAACCTACCCAGGAACAACAGATCTACCAATCCCTGTAATGATTTTCTGAAAGGCAACTGTTATAGGGGTTCATGATGTAAATATGCCCATCATGATGTCTTAGGTGATGGTCATGGTGGATGGTCTGCAAAAGATGTGACAAGAGAAAGGGTCCAAAACAGAAGGGAGGTACATGAGTATGATCATGGACGTGAACCCTCTCGAAATAATGGTATTCATTGCAAGTTTTTAACTGCTGGAAATTGGAACAAGGGGACACAGTGCAGGTTCTCTCATGATGGTCCAGGACATTGCAGGTCTCAGGTTGATAGGTGGGGCCAGAATTTGGATAATGACGACAAGTCATGGGGAGGTCCAAAATGGGGTGAGACCACAGTGGCCCCAGATGTTGCAAAGGATGATAGATTGGGGCTCATGTCGGACAACAAAGACAATTCATGGGGAGGTCCAAAACAGAGTGATACGGCAACCAGCTATGATGTTGCGAAGGAGGATAAGTGGGGCCATAATTTGGGTAATGAACCCGATTCATGGGGAGGTTCAAAATGGAGCGACACAGCATCTGGGCCTGATGTTGTGAAGTCTTCTCAGTATAGGACTGACAATGGGATGGAAAAATGGGTTTTAACGAACCATGTGCTACTAAGAGGTCTACAGATGATCAGTGGGGCCATAGTTCCAATAATGAGGAGACCATGGGGAGGTCCAAGATGGAGTGACAAAGCAGCTGAACAAGATGGTTGTGGATCTCCACATCGGGGTGAAAATAATGGTGCAACCATTAGTGTTCCTGAATCAATTGGTGGTAGCAAACCACTTGTGCTGCTACTCCTGCGGCAGCTGCTATCATGGAGCGACATCCTTTCTACATTGATAAAGTAGAGCGGGGACAGGGTCCTCAAGATCCACTGTCTCAAACTCCAAATGGGTTCTCTTTATCCACCTGTGAACAGAACACGACTCAAGTAGTTTTACACCAACAGAAACATTCTAATTCCTGTTCGATCAAACACCAAGAAACACGAATAAAAGGAGACAATAGATCCGTACGACACAGAGATTTAACGAGGTTCACACACCAGGGTGGTGTGCTACATCCTCGGGCGAAGAAGAAGATGATTCACTATGCAGAAGAGAGATTACACCCTAGCAGCGGCGAGGAAGAACTCGCCCTGAAACCCTAGCTTCGTGAAAACCCTAGAATACAATGACTTTCTCAACAAACAACAGTACATTATATATATTCTGAAAACGTGGGTCGACCCATCGGATCGCGGTCGATCCGGTCGAACCATACTGCGGGGGCTATGCCCCCGCACCCCCATACGAGATCAGTGATGGGCTCCAGGCTTGGGCCGCTGCTTCCATCACAAGTCTCAGAAAATTTCCCATTCGGGTCGCCACCAAAATATGTCGGATCGGGTCAATCTTCAAAACGGGTCAAGAATTCGAGACAAACTTAACAATTCCAGAGGGGATGCTGCTATTGCATTCCCCTGCAGAGAGAGCAGTATTCTGCCTATGGTTCCCATGCCCGGGCAAAGCTTCAATCATGATGGCCGAGTGGAAGGGTTTCAGGCTTTATCCTGATTCAGCAAAGTGGGCAAATAGATCCTCCACACCCTCCAAGTGGATGGACTATGAATCTTAGTGGGAAAACACAATCAATAATCTCTGGTTCACCTTCAAATTGGTTCACCTTCAAATCGACAAGGTCAAACACCTTTTCATATGGGTGAGCCTATTACTAAATCAGAAACAGTGGATGTGAAAACATCAAACATAACTTCTGTAGCTCCGCTTAATCATAATGTAGTGACTAGCGAGCAGGTTGCTCACATAACTACCCTTTCAGCATCATTGGCTCGAATATTTGGAAATGGGCAGCAGCTTCCACAATTATATGCTGCTTTAAAACCCCTTAATAATATAGGCATGTTCCCTTCCCAGCCCAATCCTGCCGCAACGAGCACAACAGTTACTTTACCATCTAATGATCCTAGTCAAATGACCTGGTTTCAAAAGCCATATGATCCTATAGGTACTAGCATTGAATCAAGCAGGCTCGACACCAATGACCAACCCCCATTGTTCTCATCAAGTCATGTTGAACAGAATGAAGTAACTGAACAAATGCCTTTAAAAAGTTCAGCTCCATCATCTCTTAAGAATGACTTTTCAGAGGAAGCGCTTAAGCACGAGTCTCGTGAGTCAAAGCAGCTGGAGCCCATTGCAGAAGGTGAGGTTATGGAAAAGAATGAGGCAAATGATCAGAGAAAGAAAGAGCAGGTTGATGGTGATCCAGAGGACATGGATGCTGAAGGTCGGGTTGATGAAGAATGCAAAAGGAGTAAGGATGTGAAGGTATGCGTTTGTTTAAGTTTGCATGGAAGGAAGGAAGGACGAATGAGCAAGGAGGCCCACAAGACTACTATTCAAGGGGATCATGTCCCTCAGACACGAGAAAATTGGTCAGTATCTGTCATATTGTAAACCAAAGCCTGCCAAACTTGTACCGGTCAGTACCAATTCATTTTGTGTTTCAAATCTGGATGAAATTACTCTCTCATTTGTCCTATTGACTAAGTCTGGTCTGGTCAGTACCGGTCTTCTTCCACATACTTGAAACTAGGTTAGAGGTGCTCACACTTTGGTGGTGCAAAGATGGTTTCACTTATCATGCCGTCTCCATTCTATTCATCTATCGAATTTTGATCTCTTTCATACCATCATGTCATGGAGCTTCACTTTGTTTTGTCATAATCATTTTTCCCAGATTGGTTCTTTTTCCACATGCTTGAAGCTAGGATTTTAACTGCTCAGGACTGCAAGCATGTCTTCATATCAGCACCTGCTGGTTCTTCTTTAAAAGTTCAATTAGGATTGTCTGATCAACATGAAAACTTTGGGTGAAATACAGAGGTTGGTAGTATCATCTGTATATTGGTGCCTGATGGTTCGGTCTTTTAAGTGGTTTCTTATCTACTGATTAGGATTGATCAGTATGGTTGCACTCGTCAATTCTGTTGCTGCATTTGCCTGTCACCGGTTGGCCGGCCCTCCATAGATTTGGGCTTTTGTCAGGTTTATGTCTGTTCAGTTATCCATGGAGCATTTTCTTCAAATGGTGCTTATCTTGTTGGATATTATGCAATTTTGTTTCTTCAAAAACATGAAGACATGGATTGTTTTTGCTTGAATTGTTGGCTTATTTTGATGCTTCTTTGTGAGATTTTAACTAGTATACATGGATTGTCCATAGAACCAGAGCTAAAACGACCTTGGATCTGGTGATGGGGTGGGGTGATTTGCAAGTTTTGCTACTTGGTTCGTATATGCTTCATGTTGATTTTTGCATTATTCTATGCTGGGCACCTTGGTAAGATTTTTTTTGCCTTCTCCCTTGCACTTCAGGGAAGGGAGTGGTAAAAGTTTGCTTTATTGGGACAAGGAGAAAAGTATATCAGTGTATAATGAGTATAGGGGATATTTTTGTCAATCCCATATATATATATATATATATATATTTTGGATGAATAAATTTAATCTATATTTACTCAAATTCTCCTATTGAAAATACTTCTTTTTTCTTCTTCTTCTTCTTCTTCTTTTTTTTTTTTTTTTTTAGATTTAAAGGTAAAAGAAAGGGTATGCCGAGTGTACGAGGCACCTGTCATTGTAAGATTAGAGGGTCATAATAATTGTTTACTAATTCCTCTACAAATTTACATTTTCTTTCTACCTTGACTTTTTAAACTGCCTAGATTAGTAGATTATATCCTTCAATGGTTAGTTTCACTATTTTTTCATTTCACTTTTGAAATTTAAATCTACCTCTTAAGTACATAATAAGATGATCTATATATTATATAATTATTAATAATATTTTAAACATTTATATTGACTCCTTGAATCATATGGTATGCATTCTCTAAAAAATTTCACTGAATCACTGTACTAATTAAATTAAATATCAAATAATTCTAGTATATATTTAGGACAAATTGATAGAGTCAGAGATAGAAAATATGCCATAAAATTGGTCAATCCAAAACATACATCAAATACTATACCTTGTTGGATTGTGGATGACCATGTGGACGTTAGGAGCATTGTAGGGATAAAATAACATTAATAATTATGTATAATACCTAGTGTAGTCAGCTTAATATCTATTTAGGAAGCAAATTTAAGGGTAAAAGAAAGGGTGTACCGAGTGCATGAGGCAATTGCCATTTTAAGATTAGAGGGGGTTTCATAATGTATACAGTTATACCCCCACTTCATGAAAGCCATTTTCCGACATGAACCTATCATCACTAGGTCGTCACGGAACAACCTTATTATTGTGCCGATGTCCATTGTCTAGGTATAGACCTAAGGTGAAATTGAAAAATAATGAAAATATACACCATTGAAGCTCCGTTTGGTTGTGAGGGAAATTAAAGGGAAGGGAAGTGAAAATTTCAAATCTAAAAGAGAAACTTTTGCGATCATTACCCAACATGATTATATTACTGACTCTAAATCATTCCATTTGTGGTTATAAAAATTCAATTTACTTTGCTTCTAAATCTCTTGGATTTGACAAGTAAAATAAAATTATATATAAATGCATCATTACTAAATATGATAAGAAATTTGAGTAGTTTATACAATCATGTTGGATAATCATCATCAAGACATCAAAGTTTCATTTTTAGGTTAAAAAATGTTGTCCTTTGATCTGATTCCTCATGATTGCATGCCTTGATCAAACCATCAATAATCCTTTTTGCACGACACTAAACTTTTAATGCCTCAATTCTAATGCATCCGATATTAATGATCAGTTGTCTAGGTAGGTGCGTCTTCAAGGTCATTAGAAGATGTCTTGTAAGTAGTAACATCTAGAAAGGAAACATTGTCCTGATCATTCCTCTCTTCTCTCTTCCCCCTTAGATTAGGCATCTTCTTGACACCTTCCTCACTTCTACCCCATCATTCTATTTTTTTTATTGTCCCCCCCCCCCTTGTTTTTTTTCCTCCCCACTTTTTCATTATATCCCTCCCTTCTTTGCTTTTTTTGTCCTCCCCCCTTTTTCATTGTATCCCTCCCTTCTTTGGCTTGTTTCTCC
>NW_024869091.1:9125-37094 GCF_013358625.1 Macadamia integrifolia
CCCCCCCCCCCTCCTTCCCCCATTGGGCGTTTGTTCCCTCTCTTAGGGGTTTGAGGCCCGTCTCTTCAGGGCATGGTAGGGTTTTCATCCTGGTCTAGCCAATTTGACCTTGTATGTTGTATTTGTTTTTCTTTCCTGCTTTAATATATTTTTCATTCACCAAAAACCAAAAAAAAAAAAAAAAGATGTAGCAGCTGTAGAGTGAAAGTTTAGGTTTTCCCCCTTAATCTAAAGGTTATATTTAAGATGACCAAATCCTATGGTTAAAATTGCACTAACACATAAGATTCCAAGGTGACCTGTTGCTAGCATACCTATCCCTCTCCCATATATATATATATATATATATATATTAGTAAAAATCTACGCGTGCAAAATGCACGTGGCACAAGTGTGTTTGTTGGTGTGCCTTACCCAAAAAAATATGTGTGTGCGTGTGTGTGTGTGTGTGTGTGTGTGTGTGAGAGAGAGAGAGAGAGATTATAGGATAAAACTTTATAATATGTGCAAACAAAGTTAAAATGTGAAGTAAATTTTATGATCAATAGAACTCGTTTTAATCAAAGATCAAATTCTGAAAATACAATCTAAATTAAAAAATAATAGAAAGGCACACACTTCCGTTTAGCTTGAGATATATATAAACATTCAACTCAGAGAGTCCTCATGCTTGGCATGTTATTCAATGGAGGAAACTTCATTTTTGTTCCATTTATATCACTAATCCCCCTGTGCAAGAAACTAATTTCACCAATTTTAACTACCCAAAGTTGCTTCAATGAAGAACACAAAAAGAATGCCACATCATACAAACCAGAAAGAACATGGAAAGAGAAGGCTTTCACTCATTATGTCAGTTAAATTTGCAAAACAGAAATTCTAGGAGGAATTGGCCCTTCCAAACCGCTAGTCTGTATTGGCCCACATCACAAATTTTGTAAATATCTCATTTCATCGATGAGCTGATCTATGAATTTGAACAGCCCATAGTATGAAACCAGCAAAGTGATTACCCTTGCTCCATAAGTAAACGGGCTGACAATAGCATGTCTAATGCAATGTTATCCCTCTGAACATGCAAACACCACAAGTAGATACATACTCATGCAAACATATAATTTTTCTAGCAGAGACTTACAATCATATAAACAAAATCAGAATCTTATATTTAATCATCAAATCATAAACAGATTTCTACAAAACAGATTTGCACTGGGATGATCAATTTGCTAAGTAGACAATAGAATAGTGTGAGAACCATCCCGAAGAAATAAAGAGTCATAAAGGTATTAAAAATACTAAATGAACTCACTTTTGTAAGAGTAGGACCCACAACTTGCAGTGCTTAAGATTTATGAGTAGGTAGGTGGAGGTAGAATGAAAAAGTTTGTGGTGGGAGTTGAGTTTTGGGAGGGTTGGATTCATTTTTGATTAATGAGATGATTTTAAATTAAGTTCTCATCTAGAGATTTGGAAGAGCAGCTGGTGTGTGTTACGTTCATTTTTATTGAAAATTGTGTTGTTTCACATAATCCAAAAGAAGTGAGTAGTAATTGATGTGACCAAAAGAAAAAAAGAGTGGTAATTGAGAATAAGAACTTCATTATGTACATCTTTCCAATGTCAATGCCTCTATAATTGTTAATATCCCTCTAAGCACTAACAGGGGGGGTGGGGGGTGCATCTCTTCTCATCATCAAGGAAACGGCCGACCTCTAACTAAAGATGAAAATTTGATCTGGTTAAGTGGATTCTAAAGAAGCCACATCTAATCATAAATAGGATCATAAACTTACAAATTTCTACAAATTAAACTTGGCACTTCAATATCGTGACTGCATGAATTCTTCTAGCCTGTCCCATACCTTAGGAGCTGCAGCCCTATCCAGGTGTCTCTTATTCTTGCTAATATGTGCATTGAAATTATACATGTATTAATTACACAAGGCTCATCCTTAGAAAAGAAAATCAAATGTATAAAATTCCCAAAGAAAAAAAACATTTGATGACTGAAGTGTAGGGACAAAAAGGGAGGAAAGAAATAAGATTCTTTGGGCACCGAGATAACTTTCACATTCCATTGTTTCACCATCTTTGCTGACTTAACACTATCATCTTCAAAAAGCATGAAAAACCAATGTAATCCACCATAGAAATATCACGTACCTACACTTCTTCGAAAGACCATCTGTTGAAAAGCTTCACCTCTGGTTGAGTTGTGATGACCGCCATGGCTGCCAATACAAAGTAGAACTTGTGATTCTCTAAAACCCTAATTAAAATACCTAATTTGTAGAAGGATTAGGCTTAGGAAGATGCATATCATAATTCATAAAATATATTTCAGAAAAAGAAAAAGAAAGGAGCGTCAGATTTCAAAAGCAAAATAAAAGTGAAAGATAGAGATGGAGTAAAAAAAGGAGGAGAGATAAGGAAGGAATTTGGATGTAGAATAAGAAAGTAATTTATTTAGAGAATTTAAAATTTCTTTAATAGAAGAACTGGATTTTCTTAACATAGAGTTCGAAAGAAGAGAGAGAGCTTACGAAGATGGAAGGATAAGGAAATAATAGGCAAAGCATATCATAAAAGATATTTTAAAAAGAGAGAAGGGGAGGAATGTGAGAGAGGAGGGAAAGGTTTATTATTGCAAGAGAGAGAGAGAGAGAGAGAGAGAGAGAGAGAGAGAGAGAGAGAGGGGGGGGATTTAAAGGATTTTGAAAAAATATAAAGAAAGACAAAGAAAGAAAGGATAGGAAGGGAGAAAGTAGGAGACGGTGGAGATTAGAGAAAGAAAATCATAAAATATATTTTAAATAGAGAAAAAAAGAGGAAGGTGAGAGCAAGAACGGTGAGGAATTTTGATTGGTAAGGTAACTAATACGATTTGAAAAGAGGAAAAGAGAGGAACGTGAGAGAGGAGGGAAAGGCTTATTGTAAAAAAAAAAAAATGGAAAGTGAGAAAGAGAGAGATAAGGAAAGAGATTTGAATGATTTTTAAAGAATATTTAAAAATATTAAAAAATATAAAGGATACCAACAGTATAGAAAAATAAAAAAGATTGACAAAAACACTGCAGCATAAACATGTTTATTCTATAAATCTGCTTATTTTAAAATAGATAAGCCTAGAAATTAGAGAACATTTTTAGGCATAATACTCTCAGCTAAGAAATTAAGATAAATGATAAAATATTTTAGGGTGGGACTATGTAAGATATCCAATAATGCATATAATATGGTTTCTTTTTTGGCACTAATGTTGTGTAAGAAATTATTGAAAAAAAATATTCTGATTTAATTATGGCATCTTACACATATAGACAAAAGAGACAACTTAAAGTGTAATGAGAGATCCCAATGCAACATTAAACATCAAGACTCAATGTCTTAAACCAATCAATGATCTTACATGATTTCCAAACCCAGGATAGACCAAAATGTAATCCAAATAATCAAGATCATTTAAAATAGAGTAGATAAATTGCAGTGGCCTAAAAGATCCGCCATCAGATCAACCAAAATAAATAATATAAACACTTATTATTGAGTTATGATGAATCTCGAGTACGAAACCAAATTCATTTGCATGGAACTTGAATTCAAGAGCAAAGCTAGAAATGATCTCTTGCTTTCTACTTCTTCTAACCACATTACAATATTAAGTTGTTTCAAGAGTCAATCTTCTTTGGGACAAAACCATATGCTGGTTAATAATTTAAACGCTCCAGCCTTCAATGTCCCATTAGGGTCAACTTAAAGAACTCATAATGGAGTACCCAATACGCTCCCATCACACAAGTGTCAGTGTGAAAAGAATAACTTGAACTGCAGGACATCAAAATTCCAAAATAGATTAGAAAAAATTATAATCCTAAAGGTAGAAGGAAGGAAAAATACAAAAAAAGTACATTTATTAGGGGATGGTTGTTAAAAACGTTATCTATCAATGTAAACTAAATACTCAAACCAAATATGGACTTTTGGTTATCAAACACGACCAATGAAAAGAATTGTTGTTTGAAACAACATATGGCCCCCCGCTATCTTTCCAATCCAAATCGATTGGAAGATGAAAACTTTTTAGCATCCATACAAATTCCTCTAATCTTGTTGGTATCTTGATAGGACACACTTAGTGCTTGGATTCAATAGCGATGAGGCTTCAAAAACAATCTTTTACTGGAACAAATAAGAGTGGCCAAAGACCGAAGTATAAAATTGCAATGAGAAAACTCAGTTCATCCTAGAAAAAATAAATTCAAATTCTTTAGAAAATTCTCTTATATATCATAGAAACTTATAAAAATCAATACAACAGAAAGAACCTAAAATCCAAACAAGAATCTTAATAACAAAATTAATTTAATAACACGGGCATTATAAGTTAGTAGATTACTCACCATTGTCCAAGCAAAAACAAAAAATAAGACGCAGAAAGCATGGCAGAACCCCAAATTACAACACAACCTCCACCATATAAATCATTCTACAGACAAAAGTCCATCTTGAGACTCAAAGACCATGAAAGGAAGAAGCAAAACATCAACCAACGCTTTTAGCATCACTTTGGAGTACGTTATTCCATAGGTTACATAAGAAAAAAATAATAATATTTTTTTTAACCGAAGATACCTAGAGATGAACAAGAAATTAAAAGAAGAGAGAGATGCATAGATAGATTTGATACCTAATGAGACTAAGATAAAAATAAAAAGAGATGATATGAGATGGAGAGACCTCAATGTATTTGATTTCCTAATATTTTTTTTCTTAATACAAATTTGGTATCCTAATACATAATGGAAGAAAAAAAAAGAAGATATATATATATATATATGGGAGAGGTATAGGAAAGCTAGCAGGACACCTGGGTATCAAGTGTGCTAGCGATATTTTAACCGTAGGATTTGAGAGAACCGTTAGATTGAGAGGAAAGGTCCAAAACTTCAATCCACACCTGTCACACCTTATCATCCTCAATAGCCATGCCGGAAAGTTGCCCGGCCGGTGCTGTCAGTTCTCTTTTTTTTTTTTGCTGTTCCCCTCTGTCTCTCTCTCTTTTCAGAGCTTTCTCATCCTAGGCAGCGGCTACGAAAGCAGCAGCAGCTGCATCTTTTTTTTTTTCTGGTTTTTGCTGTGTAACTCTCTCTCTCTCCCCCCGATCTTTCTTCTTCGTGAATAGGGACTGCGGCCAGAGACGGCAGCGGCAGTGACGGCAGCCAGCGACGGTAGCGGCAGCGGCAACGACCAGCTGTAACGGCAACAGCTGCACTCTCTTTTTTTCTTTTGGTTTTTGTTGTTACTCTGTTCTCTCTCTCCGCCCGAGCTTTCTTCTTCTTGGACAGCGGCAGCGACTGCGAAGTGCGATGGCGGCGGCAGCAGCATCATCTCCGTTCCTTTTTTTTTTTTTTTCTGATTTTTGCTATTCCTCTCCATCGACCGCTGTTCCTCTCTCTCTCTCCGCCCGAGCTTTCTTCTTCTTGGACAGCGGCAGCGACTGCGACGACGGTGGCAGCAGCATCATCTCCGTTCCTTTTTTTTCTGATTTTTGCTATTCCTCTCCATCGACCGCTGTTCCTCTCTCTCTCTCTCCCTCCGAGCTTTCTTCTACCTCCGCAGCGGCAACGGTAGAGGTAGCGGCTACGGCTGCAGCAGTGGCAATGGCAGTGGTTGAGGCTATGTGGATGGGAAATCGCCGGAGCAAGTGAGGGAGGAGAAGAGTGACCGTACACCATCAGGCTAGGTAAGTTACCTAAGACAACAAATATCTAACGGTATTAATGTAGTCTATCTAATCCAACGGTCTACATTTGCTAGCACACCTGATTTTAGGGTGTCCCGCTGGCTTTCAAGACCTTTTCCCTATATATATATATATTAAATAGAAGAGATTTGTTACTTAATAAGAAAAAGAAAAAGATAAATAAAGATGGAAGGGGAGGACGTGAGATAGAGATACCAAGACGGATTGGATTTTCAATAGGATGAAAAAAAATAATTGAGTTGAATATCTTAAGAAGGGTTATCAAAAATTTGGGGAAAAAAAAAAGTAAAGAGGGAAAGGATTTGAAGGATATATAGTAGTTAAACGAAAAAAGAGAGTATAATAGTTCAAAAAAAAAAAATTAGCCACAAAGCATGAGTACATACTTTTAAAGCATGAATACATATTTTTATAATAGTATAAAGTATGATATATGATATATAGTTTTTCTAAAAGTCAACAAATATAAAAGAAAGAGGAATTACATAAAGAGGAAATCCTTGGGTAATAATTCCACCTTCGGCATTATCGTAAGAGAATTGCTATCCAAATAAAAGGAACATTACAAGAAAAGATATCTAGGCCTCTTTTAGGTTGTGTCTATGTTCACAGATATAGAATCCATTTGCAAGATCAATTCCTGACCGTTGAAGTCCATAGGTACATTCGACCAGGAAAAAAAAAGGGGAAAATTACATGATTACCCACTTTTGAGTTTCTCTTTACAAAATTACCCACAAAAAGTTTTGGTCAACAAAAATACCCAAAATTAGGTTTGGGTTTACAAAACTACCCAAAACAGTGATTCTCTTTCATCTGCCTATTTATTTTGTCATTTTTACCCCTGGCTCACCTCGGCCTCCATCAGGCCGTACTTCCACCTCGGCCTCCATCAGGCCGCGCTCCACCTCTGCCTCCGTAAAGCCGTGCTGAACCTAGGCCTCCATTAGGCCATGCTCCACCTCGGGTTCCATCAGGCCGCACTATCACCTCGGCTTCCATCAGGCCGGGCTTACACCTCGGCCTCCATCAGACAGTGCTATAACCTTGGCCAGGGGTAAAAATGACAAAAAAAATAGGCAGATGAAGGAGAATCACTGTTTTGGGTAATTTTGTAAACCCAAACCTAATTTTGGGTATTTTTGTTGACCAAAATTTTTTGTGGATAATTTTGTAATGGGAATCCCAAAAGTGGGTAATCATGTAATTTTCCCAAAAAAAAAATCTATAGGCACACCTCTTCAGTAGATAGAATGAAAAGATGTTTCACTCTGATAAATACTAAAGTAACCTACCATTTGCAATTTATTCTACACGAAATGCTCTCTTCTCAATCCCTCTACAGTAGTATTACCTTCCTTACCATTGCATATTGTTTTGCACTTTTTTGAAGCCATTTCTTATTTCTGAAGTTAAGTATGACCTACCTGATAGGGCCTAGTCAGCAAGTGCACGTGGATTATAATGGACTAATAGGGGAGCAAAACCCTCTATTATTCTCCCATGTTGCAATTCTTTGTTTTTGTAATTGGTTGTTTTATCTTGGAAGACCAATTCATAATTGAATAATAATAAAGTATGTAGTTTACATCCATGACTTATTAGAGGTTGTTTCTTTCTATGAATTAAAGCATGGTTTTTTACACGTAACGAACTAGAACACAACGTCCCTATCGAAAATCCAACTGAACCCCACGGTACGTGGATTCGTCTTACGTGCTCGTTCTTTCGCTCGTTGGTGCAACTTTTGGAACCTGGAAGCCAGACCACACACAAAATCCTGGGCTACATTGGCAATGCTGTTGTTTAATTTAGGAAGTACTAGTTTTCTTTTTCTTATTCTTTTGTCAGATAACGGGTCATGAGATTGTAAGTGAGTTAAAGCTTTGCATAGGGTCCAAGGGGTGAAGCCTCTGATGGATTTCTTTTCTTCTTCACTTTTTGGATTCATTTATCAAAGGTAATTTTGTACTTTTAAAGATTAGGTTTTTCTATATAATGATTAAAACCTTATCTCATAAGGAGGTGTGTTTCGAGAATTTTGTAATTTCTTTATCAAAATCATAGAATTAAATTAATAGAACATCTGATTATCACTCGGCTGTGGATGTAGTTGAACCATGTAAATCTCTGTGTGTACTGAATTTTTAAATCCCTGACTTTTGTTCAAGAACACCTTATACTTGGCTACTTGTGGTATTATAATGGAGAACATTTAAGTGTATTAAGACACCGTTTGATAATGTTTTTGCTGCTTTTAGACAGAAACAGCAGAAACGGCTTTTCACGTTTTCAGAAACGAAAACAGATCTTTTAGTGTTTGATAAACTTGTTTCTTGAAACGTTTTTTGCAGACATAATGCCACTAAGAAACCCAATAGCATCATCGAATGCCTAAAGGGGAGAGAGGGTTCGGTTGCCTCTTTTTATGTTTAAATAGTTGAGAGATTTATCGGGCACAATAGTTTTTTTTCCCTTTCAAATTCGTTTCTAGAAACGACGAAATAAGTAATCAACTCTTTTCTAGAATTGTACATAGGCATAAATTTCGATTTATGTTTCTAGAAACGGATGAAACAGAACAACTTTATCAAGAAAACACAGAAACGACAGAAAAAGAATGTTGTCAAAACAGTGCCTGAGTCCACAGTATCATCACGTAGAAAGAACAATACAACGCCACGGGCGCACAGGGTTGCAATAGGGAGTAATGGTGGGTTCACTTTAAAGCATTGAATCCAGTAATTAAAAAATAGTTCATGTCAATAAACAATGATTCCTCTTTTAAAAGAAAATAATTGAAATTTTGGATTCCTTTTATTTTTTAGTGAAAGAAACTTTCCATTACGAAGTAATAGATTAGGAATAATATGAAAGAAACTTTCCATTACGAAGTAATAGATTAGGAATAATCTTATTTCAACCAATAGGGCTTTCTTTTTTTGCCATAGATCTCCATAACTCTGGTTTTGGAAATTGCTCAATTTTTGTTCAAACCCTTATTTTGTGTAAAGTCTAACAAGTTAGTTAGTTAGTTTAATTAAGAATATAGCATACAAGGCAATTGGATAGTGATACGGCCAAATCGATCGCTCAGTAGGGTGAGGACACGCATCGCCCACCGGGACACGTGTCGCCCACTAGATAGGGAGTACAAAGACTCTATCACGCTCTATCACTTCGCTTGCATGAAGGGAATATTCCCCTCCAGAAGGATGGACGTATTCGAGTGGAACTCTAAGAGGGAAGAAGGTGGACCCGAGAAGGATTCTTGGAAGGAAAGGGAAAACCCTAAACCCTAGGAGGTATATAAGAGGGCCCGAGAGGAAGGAAGGGGGTAAGCATTCATACCCTCACCATTACTCCCTTACTGAAAACTGTGCGGCCGACCCTAACTTGAACGTCGGAGGACTAACCCCGGACAAAGCTCCGGGCCTCTGCCATCTGTGCTTGTGCAGGACCAACTCACGGGGTTTTTTGGCAGCAACAGATAGAAAAATGGAGACCATAGAACCCAAAGCCATGTTTTCATTCAAAAAACAAAAAGAATTTAACATATTTTCTTCTTTCTAACAAAAAAAAAAAAGATTAGGAGTAATCAAGATAGGAAAAAATAATAGAAGAACAGCCAATACCACTCGGAGGGATGACATGGTCAACTGAACAGATCTAGCCTTCCCATGGACACTTGAACTTGACAGATTTAATAATTAATTAAACCAATCTTAAACTTCATCCGATTCGTTCAGATCTAACATACCAGTGCAGCCAAATTTTGACATCCCTGCTTTCTTTTTTTATTTGGGACCATCTTTTCTGTCCAAAAACATAAAGCAGCCTTTGACCATTTGATACAGTAGAAAGAACCGGTGGTAGACCGTTGTTCTTCTACTATTTTTTATTATTATTATTGTTATTGGCAACGTCACTGACTTGTTAGCAGATATTGACCGAATGAAGAAATAATTTTCTTGCATGATTCATTTCTTAAAAAAATTCTATTGTATTTTGAATGTAAAAAATGAAATTTTGGTTGTTTGAGTCGTGTAAAAAATGTTGAATAGAAATCGAATTGATTTGGTTCAATTTTTTATTTTCAGGTTTAGGGTTTATTTAGTTTCAGTTTGAACATATTGTATCGTAAATTGAACTGAAATGACTGACATGTACCCTTAACACAAGCAAGGGACTCGTGGGTTGTGATCATATAAAAATAATTAATAAATTATAATTAAATTAAATTAAAATTAGAAAGAAATAATATTATCCACTTGTGTGTCTATCCCTATACACAATAGCTGTGGAAAGACCATGTATGCCGCCTGGATGTTGAAAATGCTCCTACGCACCCTCCCATTAGTCCATGTGCTAGTGTATATATTTGCCAGTAGGGTAGTGTTTTCCAATCTAAGAAATTAAAAAATATATATATATTAAAAAATATTAATTTTTTTTTTAGTTGGGGGACAAATTCGCAACCATAAGGAAGAAATCCAAGTAAACAATCACACAAGATGAGGAATTCACCATGGTTCGATAAGATTGCCTATATCCACCCGAGAGAATAGAGATTTTTCACTATTCCTAAAGAAAAAAACTCTTTACACCACCATTCATCTCACAAAATGACCCCTTCTACTTGTGACTAGGGTTTTCACTACATAGAAAATATATAGGAAACCAAAAAGCCCACATAATTATAATTATACCTCCATATGTGTAGTTGATTCAACCCAAACCCCATTATAAATACAGACTCAATTATAACTATATGAACACCGTACCGTACAGAGTACAATACACCTAACCCCAACATTTTTCCCTCACTTTCTCTTACTGTATATAATTCAACACTTTTTTTCTTTCTTTGTAAAAAGAATTATTTATTCATTAAAATGAACAAGTTTGTAATTGTTGAATTATAATATTGTATTAATCACGATGTAGAGTTTGATCAAACTATCTTACTTATAGAAAATAGCACCTTTCTAACTAAGGAGTCTACCAATGAGTTACACGGTCCAAGCATAAACTGAAAATTATATTCCAAAAAAAAAAAATTTCCTCAACGACCACTGAATAAGAGACGAGATAATTGTATTCTATCCTGAGATGTAATTGCAGTCAATTTCCACCATTAAACGTTCAAAAGATTCTGAAATCCATTCACATGTTTAGGAGGTCATGCCATCCATTCCAAAAACAGTAATAATGCCGTACTACTATTTATGGTCTGAGTTATATCAGAGAGCATGAAAATCGATCTGATTGAGTATTGGACTTTGAAAATTGATGCAAATAATTACAAGGTAGTTTCCAACGAAGGAGTAGAAGTGGGATATTTTTGTTTAACTAAATATATTAAACTATTATATCAGTCAATTATTATCTGACTATTATATATTTTTTGGTTAAGATCAGTCTCGCACTGGTAGTAAAAACGTGTTTAAAATTCCATTTTAAACTCGTTTTCATTTTTTACCGTTTAAAACATGTTTTACCGTATGTTTCCCAAAAATACTTATAAAAATAGCAAACTTCAAGCATTACCATTATATACACGTTTAAAACACGTTCTGTTTTTATGGCGTTTTTTAAGACTTGATTTTTAAACATAATATCTACTTAATTGATCATATATCTCTCTCCCGAACTCTAATTGACTTGATTCTTTCACCAACTTGAAGCTAACGCAATGGATTATATTTCTCGTATATTACCTTTAACTCAAATTCAATTCATGAAGCCCGAAATTGAACTATAAACTGACGTGTTTGTTGAAAAATATTTCTAAAGTGATGACTTCTAACTCTAAATAAACATATATCACTTCGAGAGTGTGTCGACTATACTGACGACAATGAACAACACCATAACCTAGTCACATTGCTCAATAAGACTTTGGACATGTCTAGTGTATGAATTTAAAATTGGTGTTGGATGAGATTCAATGATATGTCTTAAAATTTATAATGAGACATGGGATGTATAGACATTAATGTTAGGTATTGTAGCTGTTTTGAACACTTGATGCAGATATTCATCTAATAATTCCTTAATTTATATGAGTATATTACCATTTTTTTAATCCCGTTGTTTGAAATCTACACATTTAAAATCCATACCATTTGTTTTCTGATTTTTACCATTTTTTGTTTTTTTTTTTTTATCGTTTATTTGATCGTATCATTCGAAAAATTTTACTATCTAAAATCAGTACCATCCGTTTCTATGTTTTTTTGTCATTCCCGTTGGTCTCACCTAATTAGAGCTTATACTTCAAAAGAAAGCAATAGCGATCCAGTCAAAGTTGCCATAGAACTGATCCCAGCCCTCAAAGAAGACCAGAAGTGGACTTTGCCTTATAACTAACTATTATTCTTTCTGTTTTTTACTTTAGCAGCCTCTCCTTAACGCAATAGAGGTCTTCACGTTTGTTCTTAATGGACACCTGTTAAGGGCCAAGTCCTTATTTTTATTTTATCCTTTTATGAAAAGGGCCAAGTCCTTCATGGACTTTCCTTTTGGTTTCACCTTCTTAGATCATGACTTCAACAACCCTACACGAATGGATCAAATAATTAGTCTTCTTGTTCGATATTACCAAAGCTTCACAGACTATGTGAACCTTTGAGGTTCTGTTCTTAAAGGTTAGGCGTCAGGTGTGCGGACTGGGTTGCTCCAAGCTTTGGAATAATAGTAATGGAGAATCTGTCAGTTGATTAAGTCAACGGAGATCTCATCTCTTTATGACACATGTGACAAGGGGCTTCCTCCAATGATTGACTACAAGACCTTGGTTGAATATCATAAGAGACTTCTATAAATAGATGATTCTTTCTCCTCAGTTAGCCATCTCTCTACTCAAACCTCCTCCGCCAACCTACAGACACGAGAGTCACACCCGCTCTCATCTCTTTAAGAAGCTCTTGCTGTACCCTCTCCGAGAGTTATAAAGCTTCATAACCCCTTTTCCTGAGAGAGAATTAAGCAAATATGCTGCACTCACAGAGCCTTTGCCACCCACAGCAACTTTCGTCCCTCGGTAACAATGTCAAAACCAAAACCCCAGCCACCCGCATCGTCAAACTCCGGCAACTATCAGTTTCCGCCGTAGCAGCACCACCTCAGCCACGTCCGGCGGTGACAGGCCCATCGAGGACACACTCGATGCCACCTGAGAAGGTGGAGATATTCAAGTCTCTTAACGGCTGGGCAGAGGAAAAGATACTCCCACTACTAAAACCAGTGGAGCAGTGCTGGCAGCCGCATGATTTCTTGCCGGACTCATCCTTACCGACGGATGTGTTCGAGGGGCAGGTGCGTGAGCTACGTAAGAGATCGTCGGAATTGCCGGACGATTACTTGGTGGTGTTGGTAGGTGACATGATCACAGAAGAGGCCCTACCCACGTACCAGTCTTTCGTGAACCGGCTCGACGGGGTCAATGACGAGACTGGTGCCAGTCCGGATGCTTGGGCCACCTGGAACCGTGGTTGGACCGCGGAAGAGAACCGACACGGCGATCTGCTCAAGACCTACCTGTATCTCTCCGGTCGTGTCAATATGCCCAAGATCGAGCGCACCATTCAGTACCTTATCGGCGGTGGCATGGTGAGTAGTAAATTAGTAGGGAAATACACTTCGTAACATGATGCATGATGCATGCATTAAGATGTATCCCCTATTATATACATACATACATATATGTGCAATTTGGCATGTCTGACTGACATACGTGGTTGATTTTAATTGGACAGGACACGGGAACAGAGAACAACCCCTACTTGGGATACGTGTACACGTCGTTCCAAGAGAGGGCCACGTTTATATCACACGGCAACACAGCCCGGCTGGCTAAGGAGCATGGGGACACAGTGTTGGCACGCATCTGTGGTAGTATTGCGGCAGACGAGAAGCGGCACGAGAATGCGTACGTGAAAATGGTGGAGAAGCTACTGGAGATAGACCCCTCCGACGCAATGCTCGGGATCGCCGATATGATGCGAAAGAAGATTGCCATGCCTGCTTACCTCATGTACGACGGCCAAGATCCCAATCTATACGATAACTTCGCTGCTGTCGCACAAAGGGTCGGCGTCTACACGGCCGGAGATTACGCGGACATATTGGATTTCCTGGTTGGGCGGTGGAAGCTGGAGAAGCTAGAGGGTCTCAACAGCGCTGCCAACGAAGCACAGGATTTTGTGTGTGGTTTGGCTCCCAGGTTCCGAAAGCTGCACCAACGAGCGGAAGAACGAGCACGTAAGACGAAGCCACGTACTGTGGGGTTCAGTTGGATTTTCGACAGGGAGGTTGCGTTCTAGTTCGTTACGTGTAAAAAACGTGTAGAAAGAAACAGTCTCTAATAAGTCATGGGTGTAAACTATATATTTTTTTATTATTATTCAATTATGAATTGGTCTTCCAAGATAAAACAATCCTATTAGAAAAAGACAAAGAATTGCAAGATTGGAGAATAACAGAGGATTTTGATCCCCTATTAGTTCATTATAATCCATGTGCACTTGCTGACCAGGCCCGTCAGGTAGGTCATACTTAACTTCAAAAATAAGAAATGGCTTCAAGGAAGTGCAAAACAATATGCAAGGGTAAGGAAGGTAATACTACTATAGAGGGATAGAGAGGAGAGCCTTTCATGTAGAATGAATTGCGAATGGTAGGGTACTTTAGTATTTATAGGAGTGAAACATCTTCTCAATCTATCCCTTGAAGTTGTGTGCCTATGGACTTTTTTTTCTTTTTTTCTGGTCGAATGTACCTATGGACTTCAACGGTGAGGAATTGATCTTGCAAATGGATTCTATATTTGTGAACATAGACACACCTAAAAGAGGCCCAGATATAGTTTCTTGTAATGTTCCTTTTGTTTGGATAGTAGTTTTCTTATGATAATGCCGAAGGTGGAATTATTACCCAAGGATTTGCTCTTTATGTAATTCCTCTTTCTTTTATTCAATGATATACATTTGCTGACTTTTAAAAAAACTATATACATATATATATATATATATATATATATTTTTTTTATGGGGGAGGGATAGGTATGCTAGCAACAGGTCATCTTGGAATCTTATGTGTTAATGCAATTTTAATCATAGGATTTGGTCATCTTAAATATAACTGTTAGATAAAGGAAAAAAACCTAAACTTTCACTCCTCAACTACATCTTTTTTTTTTTTAATGGTGAATGAAAAATATAATAAAGCAGGAAAGAAAAACAAATACAATATACAAAGTCAAATTGGCTAGACCATGATGAAAACCCTACCAAGCCCCAAAGTGATGGGCCTTAAACCCCTAAGAGAGGGGACAAACCCAAAATGGGCTAGGGGGGAGAAACAATCAAAAGAAGGGAGGGAGACAATGAAAAGGGGGGAGGGAAAAAACAAGCAAAGAAGGGAGGGATACAATAAAAAATGGGGGGGGGTGGGGGGGAGAAACAATAAAAAGGGGGGGGGAGAAACAATAAAAAAAGAGAATGATACAATAAAATGGGATAGAAGTGAGGAAGGTCGCAAGAAGATGCCTAATCTAAGGGGGAAGAGAGGAAGGTCTCACGAAGAAGCCAGGAAGCAATTTCTATTTGTATCTGGGCAAACAACAAAATTATGAAGAATTTCATTCCTCACATCAAAAGTAATAGCATCCCTAATCTGCTCCAGTGAACGAGAACCAGTAGTCCATCTTCTTTTGTTCATTCCCCACCAAATATGATATAATGTTGCACTGAATGCCAACTTTCCAAGATGATCACAATGTGTTTTACCATTAAAAACATTTAAAATCCATTTCCATTCTCTTTCAAATAGAAGAATAATTCTAGCACACGACCAAAGCTTGTGAAGAATGCTTCCTCAAATTGACTTAGAGAAAGGACAATTAAAAAACAAAGTGGTCAAGGCTTTCAAAGGAATTCCAACATAGGCAACAATTAGGGATAGAAATATTTCTATGCATAATAAAGTCTTGAGTGGGAAGACAATTGCTCATAGCTCTCCAGATTGAGAATGAATGCCTTGGAATAGCAGAGGAGAACCAAACAAATTTGTATCATGGGACAACTGGGGCAATAGAACGAACCAAATTCTAAGCAGAGATTGAGGTAAAGGAACAAGAGGAATTAGCCATCCACTAGATTATGTCGCCACTACCCCTATATCTCAACTTAATACTTGGTATTTTGTTCCACATCTTTATCAAAGCATTTGAAGTACCAGGACCAGGGTCCCAGATGCCATCTCGAAGAATGGAAGACACCTTAGCCAACCTATCCGATCCCATATCATATATAATTCTATCACCGTATTTAACCATTAGAACACCATCAAGGTGCCAATTATCAAGCCAAAGATAAGTCTTAGAACCATCATAAATTGAAAAGTTAATATGATCAGAGACAAGGTAGCGGTATTTCAGTATTTTTCTCCATGCCCAGGAGACATCCGCAGAGTATGTGGTAGTCTAAATAGACTCACTTTTGAGGCATCTTGAATAAATCCAATCTACCCAAATGCTCTTCTTTTTTTAAGCCACTTTCCATATAATTTTAATAATACCATAAATATTGGCATCTTTAACTCTACAAAGAACCAAAACCTCCTTCCTTCTTGGGAAGAAAAACCTTGGCCCAACTCAAGGGATGGAGAAAGTTAGCGCTATCCTTATCCTTTCAAAGAAAATATGACATAAAGGACTCAATCTTAGAAGAGATAGTGGTAGGAAGCCCAAAAATCCCATACCAGTAGATATAAGAGCTTTGCTACTACATCTTTTCTCTCTCCCTGCCCCTGTGTTTGATATTTTAAAATGTAACCACAAGCGTACGGATCAGTGTAGCTACGGGTCGAACACAGGGAGAGCAACCACTTTATTTTTTTACTTCTTTTAATAATGTGAAAGTGAACCAATTAATGATTGTGATCTAATTCTAATTACCGTCCTAAACATATGTATCTAAAATAACGTCCTAACCATTCATCATCTAAGAATTTAAATACGCAAGCCACGCAATTAAAATTAAATAAATAAATAGCTGAAAATAAACACCCCACGCAATTAAAAAGCAATGAAGGAAAAAAAATGCTGAAATAAAAATAAAGTAAAAGAAAGGGGATAAAGCTAGAGAGAGACTCACAAGTAGGTTTCTCTACTTAGCCTGAGGGATGCATCATAATATGAGCTTCCCTACTTGACGAGAGAGTCACTCTTACAAGGGCTACTCTACTTGGGTTTAGGGAAAGGGAGACAATTAAAATAAAAACAATAAAATGATGGTTCTATGGTGAGAAGGGGCAAAGCCAACACATACACTAGCCATGAACCTTGGGGGAAAGGGATAGCAATAATATAACGACTTAAATTAAAATCCTAAATTAAGAATGAGAGGGTAGTCAAAAAAGGGAATGAGAGGGGGAATAGAAGACTACTGAAGGAGCCTACTTACTTGAACTTCATTCTTTGAATTGAAAATTTGATCGATTTGAGATACTACCAGTACTAAAAACCAAATCTGGAATAAACCAAATCTGAAATTTCTAGTACTAGAGAAAACAAATCTGAAGAAAGAAATTGAAATTGAAAGACATGCTTCATAGCTTGTTCTTGTCACCTAGATCTAAGCCTAGAACTAGAACTTGAAAATTACAACTTCAATTGTTTAAGCAATAAAAATAAAAGATTGAATCAAAAACAAAAGTGTTTGCTTTAATTGAATAAAAAGAACTTACAAAAGTGTTTAAAGCATAAACCTAGAACTAGAGCTAGAGAAAGAGAAAACTAGAGAAAGAGATAGAACAACTAAGAAAAAACCCTAGAAGAAGAATGAAGTGCCTCCTCCCCTTGTGTTAATTCTATTATATAGAGAATGGGGGAGGGAAGCTAACTGTTTTAGCTTCTAAAAAAAAAGATTTTTTTTTTATCTTGTTGATGAAGTGGAGGAAAGAGAAGAGAGAAAACATGTAGAGAGAGATCTCCCACCATTTTTCTTACCTTTTTCTTCCTATTTTTTCTCCCTTTTTCTATTTTTCTCTCTCTTCTTGCACAAGAAACCCCCTTTGGCCGATTTTTCTTGCTTGGATTTGGACAATATTCTATTTTAATGGAAAATTCCATCCATGCCCTTGTCTTTTTTTTTTCCCTATTTTTTCTTTTTATTTTCTCTCTCTCTTCTTCAAACTTGCATACAACTATCTTGGCCAACCTCCTTTAAGTGATGAGTAGGAAAGAGAAAATCTTTTAAAAAAAATCTCAACAAAATGATAGCTAAGAGGGTCGAACTTGAGACCTCCTAATAAGCAAGGGATTTTGCACACCACAACTCACCAACTATGCTAGGTAGTTGTTGTTATAAAAAATGAATCTTCAATCACTTAAGGATGTGATCCATCGATCTTTGTTGGCATTTGAAATATTCCTTATACCCTTGGGACAACTGCAGATGGGTTGGTTCTACATCTCGGTTCAGTTCTGATCCGTTATTCTTTTTCTTACCCGAAAAGAATAATCACTTTTACAGTTGACCAAACAAATGTGTACTTGCAATTGAACACTTTCATCTTGATCAGAATTTCGTCCTCTTCGCAACCATGAAAAGAAATAGGACCTCTTTACATGTAAAATTGGAGATATAACACCCGATAGTCCTTAATGCCTTGAAAATATAAAACCTGCAAAAAGAGAGTAAAGCCCATGGTAGCTCCATTCTAAATATATAAAATGCATATTTTACTACACTAGATTTCACACATAAATTTGCTCATCAGAATTCCCCCACACTTGGACTTTTCTAGTCCTCGAGCAAAACAAAAAGAAAAAGAATAAAAACAAAACACCTAACTCACTTTTGTAAGAATCACAGTTGCACTTAGCACTTGCAACAAGCCTTTAAACCCCTAGGTCACCCCTAGTGGACAAGATGTGTCTCGTGGGTGTTTGTAGTAAATATACACCCAAAATTCAAAATAAATAAATCCCAACATTGGCTAAAGGTAAGGGCCATACCGATCCGGAGCAAAGATAATTCCTCTTATAAGGGACCCCCACACTTGAACTTTTATTACCCTTTATCAATTTCAGGCACTAGCATATTTCTTAATTTGGAACTCACTTTGTCTCTTCCAAAACATCCTTATCTTAAGGCAAAACCACTTGTGAAGAAATAGGGAACCAATGATTAAGGCATTGGAGTGTTTTTGACCAAACATGTTACCTAGCATTAATGACATTTGCACATTTTCCCTTTTTTCGCTTAATAAACTCTATTCTACTCCACTACTTTTGGCCTGAATAACATGGTGGAACAAACACCAAACATCCAAGCTACTATGTAGCTTCGATTTTTGCATATGCCCACAAAGACAGTGATGCTAGAGTTCTTTCAGAAGTTTCCTCCCTAGGAATTTCGATCAAGACACCACGCTTCTTGAGGCGCAATGCCCTGTCTAGTTCCAAGGGTATCAACTCTTATTCTTCTTTATACCGTATTTTACACTTCATTTAAAATTGTGCATTTGTCAACTCATGTCAAATTAAAAAGAATGTCTCAACTCCAAATCAAAAGTACAAGGAACCCACAGACTTATATCTGATCCAACACCATAAAACAAGGGTCTCTTATTTTTCAAAAGAAAGTCCCATCTCAACACAAGCTTGTTTCTTTCTTCTCAACAGGGTTTTTATACATTCAAAATGGGTACCTTAATCAAAACTTTTATTTTTATACATTAAGCAACCGAATGGTATGATCATTAGCCAAAATTGAAAGTAGGACTTCATCCTTTGCAAGCTCAAAAATAAAACGAAAAACAAACAAAACAAAGTTGAAAAAGCAAAAACTGGTTTCCCTCCCCCATACTTAAGGCATGCAATGTCCTTAATGCATGGAAAGAATTAAAAGCGAAGACAATGCAAGGGGGTCATACTTGATTAAAATTTAATTATCAGTGTAAAGAGGTTTATGGAGATCCAATGACCTCTTCACTACCAGTAGTAGGAAACTCGAGGAACGGTTTCAAATGCTAACTATTAACCTTCGAAATTGCCCCTGTTCCTGGATTCAGAATCTCTATAGTCCCATGAGGATATACATTATGGACAATAAACGAGCCATCCTATTGGGATTTAAACTTACCAGGGAAAAGATGTAATCGAGAGTTGTACAATAAGACCTTATCACCAATTGTAAAAGATTTACGTAGAATGTGCTTATCATGGAAAGCTTTAGTCTTTTCCTTATAAATCTTAGAACTTTCATAGGCATCATTCCTAAGTTCCTCCAACTCAGATTGTTGGAGCTTACGATGAATTCCCGCATCAAATAAATCAAAGTTGAGCTTCTTGATGGCCCAAAAGGCCTTATACTCCAACTCAACTGGTAAGTGACAAGCTTTCCCATACTGACCAAGTTCGGTCTTGAATGCAGTCCGATGGGCCCACAAGGCATCAATGACCCTAAGGGACCAATCCTTACGATTGGGATTAACAGTTTTCTCCAAGATTTGTTTGATCTGCCTATTAGACACCTCCACTTGACCACTAGTTTGGGGGTGATAAGGGGTAGATAACTTATGGGTGATCCCATACTTTTTCATTAAGGCCTCAAAAGGTCGATTACAAAAATGAGTACCCCTATCACTAATTATTACGCATGTTGCACCAAAGCGGAAAAAAATGTTCTCTTTGAGAAACTGGATCACCACTTTGTGGCCATTAGATTTACAAGGTATGGCCCCTATCTATTTATAAACGCAATCAACAGCCAGAAGTATATACAAATTCCCAAAGGAATTAAGGAATGGTCCCATGAAATCGATGCCCCATATATAATAGATCTCATCTACCAAAATAGAGTTGAGAGGCATCATGTTCCTTTTATTGATACGGCCAAAAGACTGGCAGGCAGGATAAGCGTTGTAAAAATCAAAAGCATCTCTAAAAAGAGTGGGCCAATAAAATCCACATTGGAGAACCTTTGCGGCAGTCTTCTTAGGTCCAAAATGTCCACCACATGCATAATTATGGCAAAAAGAGAGAACATAATGTTTCTCATAATCAGGAACACATCATCGAATAATCTGATCCGGACATATCTTAAACAAATAAGGATTATCCCAGAAAAAGTTCTTAACTTGGGAATGAAACCTATAATTATCTTGGGTGGACCAGTGATCCGGAGTCACACCTGAAACTAAGAAGTTGACAATGTCAGCAAACCAGGGTTCACTGGACACTGCAAATAACTGTTCATCTGGAAAGTTCTCGTTGACTGGAGAATCGACAATCAAGAAATTGGGAAGCCGGGATAAATGGTCTGCAACTAGGTTTTCAACTCCTTTCTTATCCCAAATTTCTAAATCAAACTCTTATAAAAATAAAACCCACCTAATGAGACGGGCTTTGGCATCCTTCTTCTAAACTAGGTATCTAAGGGTAGAATGATCAGTATACACCACCACATGTGAACCAACTAAGTAAGACCGAAACTTTTCTAATGCAAATACAACAGCTAAAAATTCCTTTTTAGTGGTTGTATAATTGAGTTGTGCATCATTTAAGGTCCTACTAGCATAGTAAATGATAGTGGGTAACTTATTAATCCTTTGACCCAAAACTGCTCATATGGCAAAATCTGAAGCATCACACATCAGTTTAAAAGGTTCAGTCCAAACAAGTGGTTGAACAATGGATGCATTGGTCAACTCCTTCTTAAGTTGTTTGAAGGATTCTAGGCACTCTTTAGAAAACTCAAAAGTTTGATCTTTGGCAAGTAATGAAGTGAGAGGTTGGGCTAACTGACTAAAGCTCTTAATAAACCTTTTATAGAAACCTGCATGCCCTAGAAAAGATCGGACATCCTTAACAGATTGAGGAGGTGGTAAATTATCAATTAAATCCACTTTGGCTCTATCTACCAAAATTCCCTCTTTGGATATTACATGGCCTAAAACAATAACAGATTTAACCATAAAATGGCATTTCTCCCAATTCAAAACCAAATTCTTAGATGTGAACATTTTCAAAACTAGGGAAAGATGATGAAGACATTTAAAATAGGAATTTCCATTAATTGAAAAGTCATCCACAAATACTTCTAAGAACTTTTCAACCATATCAGAAAAGATGCTCATTATGCATCGTTGGAACATAGCAGGGGCATTGCAAAGCCCAAAGGGTATACACCTGTAAGAAAATGTTCTATATGGGCATGTAAAAGTGGTCTTATGTTGGTCCTTTAAAGCAATTGGGATCTGGTTATAGCCGGAATATCCTATCTAGCTAACCTCTCTAACATCTGGTCAATGAATGGCAATGGGAAGTGGTCCTTCCAGGTTGCCACATTAAGTTTTCTGTAGTCTATGCACACTCTCCACCCTGATTGGGCACAGGTTGGAATTAGTTCATTATTGGCATTGGGAACTATAGTCATCCGAGACTTCTTAGGCACTACGTGAACTGGGCTTACCCATTGGCTGTCAGAAATAGGATAAATTATTCTATGATCTAGGCACTTTAGGATCTCTTTCTTAATGGCTTCCATCATCACTGGGTTAGCTCTTCTTTGGGGTTCTGCGGATGGTTTGGAATCCTCCATAAGATATATATGATGTTGCACAATAGAAGGGCTTATACCCTTGATATCAGCCATGGTCCAACCTAGGGCTTCCTTATTATCTTTTAACACTTTAAGTAACTCCTCTTCCTGGCTAATAGTCAAATTTGAAGAAATTATTATAGGAAGAGTCTGGTCAGGCCTTAGAAAAGTATACCACAAATTAGATGGCAACTCCTTAAGATCTAGCTTAGGGGGCTCAACTATGGAAGGTTTGAGAATGAAATTGGAAAGGGGTCCTAAGGGCTCCACAGGTGTGTGAAGACTCAAGACTTTAGAAAAGAAATTTTCACTATCATCATCCAACTCATCCATACACTCTTGGAATTCTGAATCAAAATTAATATCAAAGTTGATAATTAAATCATCAGAAAAATCCAAAAAATTCTCAAGCATATTGATCTCTTCTTCCATATGTGGTTGCTTACCTATCTTAAACATGTTAAACTCAATAGTTTGGTTGCTAAAAGATAACCTTAGGAAACCATTCTGACAATTTATTAATGCATTACTGGTAGCCAATAATGGTCTTCCTAGAATTATTGGGATCTCATCCTTGGTTGAGAAGGGCTTGGTATCTAACACAATGAAATCAACAGGGAAAATAAAATCCCCCACCTTTAGTAAAACATCCTCAACCATCCCTTTAGGAATCTTAACAGACCTATCTGCCAACTGAAGAGTAGTTCCAGTAGCTTTCAATTCTCCCAATCCTAGTTGCTTATACATATGGTAAGGTAAAAGATTCACACTTGCGCCAAGGTCAAGTAAGGCATGCTCAATGTAGGTGTTGCCTATGACACAAGATATGGTAGGGCTCCCTGGATCCTTATACTTGGCTGCTATATGCTGAGTAATTATAGAACTAATGTTACCTGCCAAGAATGCTTTTTTGAGCACACTAGTGATATGTTTGTGAGTACACAAATCTTTCAGTACCTTTGCATAGGAGGAGATCTGGGATATGGCATCCAATAGAGGGATGTTCACTTTCTACCTTTTTGAAGACTTCTAAAATTTTATCCATGGAAGCAATCTTCTTTTTGTTTATCAAGCGATCAGGAAATGGGACAGGAGGAACATAAGGACTATTAAGGATTTGTTCTTTTTCAGAAGAATCATTTTTGGTCTCCTCAACCAAATCATCTTTAATTTCAAAAAAATCTTTAGGTTCATCAGACGAACCTGGAACAAGAGGCACACTTGTGTCCTCAACTGAAAGAAAGTTAACAGGAGTAATAGATGGGGAAGATTTAGGAACGCTCTGTTGGTACTCTCTACCACTCCTAAGGGCATAAAAAACATTACATTGGTTAGAGGGCCCTTGTTGGGTCTAACCTTGTACTATTTTCAGTGGTGCATTAGTTGGTGTTTGTGAACTAACAGGCTGATGATGCTTAGGGTTAGGCTCTGGTTGACTGGGTAAAGTTCATTTCTCCCTCTCACGCATAATTGAGATAACTTGGGTGAGTTCTCTCAAAGATTTTGATGGCTTGTCATGAGGAGGGCCATATTTTTTTTCTAAGTCACTTATTCTACTTGCCTCTCCAGTGTTAGTAAACCTAGGGGGTTGCTGATAAGATGATAGGAGAGGGGCCCTAGGAAAACTAACCTGAGGTCCTACATTTGACCTAGGAAAAGTATTTTGGGAAAAAGATTGTTGTGCAAAGGGAGGCCTTTGGGGTCCAGGTTGACCTTGATTATGAAAATTGGAAGGCCCTACTTGGTTGCCCTGATTCCAAGAGAAATTTGGGTGATTTCTCCATCCTGGATTGTAGGTGTTACTATATGGATTATTCTGGTATAAGGCATTAACACTATCATTAGAAGTGCCCCCAGAGGTATTGGGGCATTTTTCTATGACATGTCCAGGGGACTGACACCAAGCACAAATCTTAACCAAATTGATTGATGATGGCTCTCTAAGAACAATAGCCTCAATCCTCTTGATTAGGCTATCCAAATGGGCTTCCTTGACTACTATCCCATCCACAAAATATATTTTCCCTCCTATGGTTCTTTCACTCTCTTGGGTTGATACCCACTCACGGGTTTTGTCAGCTAAGTCAAGTAAAAATTCCCATGCCTTTCCTTCATCTGTAAAGGGCGTGAATCCCTCAGGGCACATAGACTCTATCATTTTTTTAGTTGGGTAATCGATACCCTCATAAATTATTTGACATAAATGCCATAAGTCTAGGCCATAGTGAGGGCATTCTTGGAGTAGATCCTTGAATCTCTCCATAAGTTTGGAAAAGGACTCACTAGGCTTTTGCCAAAACTGAAGGATATCACTTCTAAGCTTATTGGTCTTATGAGTTGGGAAAACTTCTTAAGGAAGACAACTGTGAACTGTTCCCATGAGGTTATGGAATTTGTGGGTAACCCATACAACCCCTTCTTAGCTTGGTCTTAAAATGCAAAAGTGATAAACCGAAGTTTACCAGCATCATCAGAAAGCTATTGGATCTTAATTAGAACATATACCTCTTTAAATTCCCTTAGAAATAAGTATGCATCCTCAAAGATCAACTATCACACCCCGTTCACACAGAACCAGACCGGTGACAGGGTTAACTCCGGTTAACCCAAACCTGCCAGGATCATCTGATACAGTATCCAACCACAGCATACACACAACTAAGATAATGTTCAATAGTTCAGCGGAAGACTTAATTTACCTGTAAATATCCCCGATATACTTGATACCCAAATTGTAATACATAGTTAAGTACATCTGGGCCCGCAAGCATGATATTTACACAAAAAGAATACAATTTACATATCAAGTACACAAAAGGGGTCATCAAAAGAATAAAAAAGTAACCCTGTATGGAGTCACTGCTGTGGTCCCATAGCACAACCCTCGCACGTGCAATCCGTGTCGTGCTCATAGTCCTCGGGGACCCACCAATCCTCCTCGGGGAATTCCACTGTGGGGTTTGACCCTTGATCCTTAGGTTGCTGACCTGCAAAATCATCTAAAAGAGGTGCACACGTGGGATGAGCTCATTAGCTCAGTAAGTGAAAAGGAGGACCACACAACAATCACAACCATATGCACTATATGTTATGCAATTCATTTTTAATCACATCCACCTAAACAACATTACTAAGTCTTGGGTTTAGTGCTACTACAACCACAATGCGCATATACTCCGAGTACGAGCCGCGAACTCCATCCCGCGATACACCCATAAGGCTGTCAGAGAAGGCCCACCGTGAGTACTCAGAAAAGTAAAGCATGCCGACCACCGGCTCTCAACATAAAAGTAAATGACAGAAAATAAAGGTGCTGACTCCAGCAATTTAAAAACAGTACGATTGGCCCTCTTGAATATACCACCGGGGTTGCCGACTGTCCTAATAACCAACCAGGTGTATGTCTAACAGCCACACTGACCCGACAACCTCGACCACTGCTTCCCCCCAAATGGTAACCCAACACCTCAACCCCTGTTGGGAAGGATCGTAGCACTGGAAGATGGTAATCCTATACCGCATGCTCCTATATGACGTAGTACTATTACATAGTGCCTCCGCGTCCCATTCCACGGGCCACGAATGCACTCTTTTTCAAGCCGACTACGGCATCTAGTCTATAAATGTATTATGCATAATGATGTCATCATTCATCACATAATCACATCATCATTTGTCATTGAGAAAATAAGCACAACACACAAGTCATAATAGTATGAGGATGGCTAAGCTACATATAATTTGCATGATGACATGGCTAGTCTAGATACAATTTAAATAAATGCCAAACAAGCCTTAAAATAAGGCCAAATGTCCTCTCTCCACTTACCTGTAGTGTATAAAGACTCACGCCTGGTACGGGTGAGATCCGGTGCGAGAAGCGTAAGTTTTGGTGGACCTATCATGAGTGAATGGGGTTAGCATTTCACCACTTTAGGGTCAAAACCAACAAGATATGATGACAAAATCATGTTTAGAATCCTAAAAGAAGGTTGCACGTCCATTTTGGGTCCATTCGGATGTAGAAATCACGTTGGGAGTCTCTCGGGTGGGTCGGACAGCCCACCTGTCATGATCGGCGGGCAGGTCAACCCGTCGATCGGCCCACCGATAGGGCCCGCCAGTTGGCCCCGAGGGCCTGCTAAGACCAGCGGGCAGGTTGGCCCACTAGTCGGCCCGTCAGTTGGCCCCGAGGGCCTGCCCTCTCAGGCAGGTGCCCTCAGGCGGACCATTTGGCCCACCGGTCATGGCGGAAAAATGCCATTTTTCCCTAAAACCTGCCCCAACCTTTGGGGAATCAAATGGGATTTTTCCAAACCCATTCTCCATACATTCAAGTCTTATAAGATGATTCTAACCTAGATCTAGGTTAGATTTAAGGAATGGAAGCCATCTTACCTTCTTTGCTCAAGAACTCTTTCAAAAACCCCAAAATCACTTCAAATCACCAATGGTCCTCCAACCGTAGAAACACTTCTTCAAATCCTTCAAAATCAACACATAAACCATCTATTAAACCTCAGATTCATCATTTCAAGGGGGATTTACAAGACCTTAAGAAACACTACCCAAATCAAGGGTTTTACTTAGGTATGGTGAAAGTTCAGGGAATATAGCCTTCGCTCACCTCTAAACGCAGATCTCGCGTTGGGGATCACTCTTCCGGCGTCGGAATGGGAAGATCAAGCCTTGGCGCTGCTTAAATCCATTCCTTCTTCCTCTTCCTCCCCTTTCTTCTTCTCCATTCTCTTTTCTCCCTCCTCTTTACTCTTTTCACCAACCACCCGAATGTCATAAATGAGAAAAAGGAAAACTCATAAATGCTATTTATACTTTCTAAAAAACTAAGTACCCACATGGGTGGGTCACTCAAGTGGACGGATGCGCCCACCTGTGACCGCCCACCTGAGGTCGAAAATTGGTCAACAAGTGGGATTTTGATGGAATTCGATTCTTAGCGCGAAACTCACTCTCGGCATAAGGCATATTATACGTATGCACTTTAGGATACGACTACATACCTGCTTTATCCGTACATGGCCTTATGATATGTGCATGTACATGGCTTGGGTACACCCGTCTCCTCTGGCACTGACTCGGACTTGTTCGGCCAACCAGTGTTCAAAGTTACCCTTGCCATCATGGTCCATAAGGAACCCGCCTCAACCCTCTCCAGTTCGGGTCCTGCATGGTTAAATCGGGTCAACCATGTAATTAGACCGGGTTTAAAAAGTAGGATATCACATCAACTGTCACACCCCCATTCACACTGAACCGGGCCAGTGACCGAGTTAACACCGGTTAACCCAAACCTGCCAGGATCATCAGATACTGTATTCCACCACAGCATACACACAACTCATATAAACTCATCGGATCAACGGAAGACTAAGTTTTACCTGTGAATAATCTCTTAATACTTGATACCTGGATAGTGATACAATAATTATATACATTTGGGCCCGAAGGCATGATATTTACACAAAAAGAATAAAATTCAAATATCAAGTACATAAGGAAATCCACCAAAACAATCAGAGTACACAGCTTGGCTCGGTATCAAGGCTGGAGCTCAGCTCGGCCTCAGAA
>NW_024869092.1:0-37058 GCF_013358625.1 Macadamia integrifolia
TTGAATTTTATTCTTTTTGTGTAAATATCATGCCTTCGGGCCCAAATGTATATAATTATTGTATCACTATCCGGGTATCAAGTATTATGGGATTATTCACAGGTAAAACTTAGTCTTCCGCTGATCTGATGAGTTTATATTAGTTGTGTGTATGCTATGGTGGAATACAGTATCTGATGATCCTGGCAGGTTTGGGTTAACCGGTGTTAACTCGGTCACTGGCCTGGTTCTGTGAGAACGGGGTGTGACACATACTGTTTACCATACACCTGGAACCCACATGGGAGCAATTCAAGGAGTTGTTCTTAGCAAATTATTACCCTTGGAGTTTTAGAGACCACAAGGAAGCGGAGTTCTCGGCCTTGACTCAAGGAAGCAAGTCTGTCCTTGATTATTAGCAATAGTTTGAGGCCCTATACTACTTTGCACCCCCTCACATGAAATCAGCTGAAGAAAAGGGTAAGAAGTTTCTGAAATGATTGAAGGTATCCATTGGCATGATACTGGAGGCATTAGATCTCACCAATTATGCCTTAATTGTACAGAAGGCCAAAGCCATGGAAGATCAGCAAAAAAGTGAATTATCCCTTACACTTGGGGTGTGGAAGAGAGCGAATCCGTATGCGGATTCAGGTGGCTCGAGTAAGAGTTTCTATGGATCATACGATTTGGTCCTTCATATAGGCAGCCCTATAAGCCATCGGGTTATCCTCCTCGACCCATTAGTGGGTTGGGTACACTACATCTATTCGCCCAAGTACTCGTATGTTGCCCAAAGCTACCAGGTCAATTCACCCTCCACTTGCTACAGGTTAGGCTCAGAGAGCTTCCGCTCTGGTTCAAGCTTTACAGAACCATTGCTTTAATTGCCATTCCTATGGCATTTTACTAAAGATTGCCGAGCCTGACCAGCCTTACCAACTAACTCGCCTTCTGGATACAAACCTGCTTTGACTCAAGGGAGTCAATCACAAGGAAGAATGGATGCTTTGTTAGCTGAGGAAGCTGAAGCTAGCACATAAGTGGTAGCAGGTACGATTTAATTTGAGAATTGTCTTCTGGTAAATATTGATAACCTACTATACTTATGTGCAATGCTGTATTAGGTGTACTACCTGTATCAGGTATACCAACATATGTCTTGTTTGATTCAGGGGCTTCACATTCATTTGCATCAAAGAGGTTTACTGAGAAACTTGACATGACACCCAAGATATTAGAGCATAAGATGATAGTTAGTACACCTACAGGTAAAATTACACAGTTGAAGGAGGTATATGAGCTATGCACCATTGAGATCAGTGAAAAGCAGTTAGATGCCCAACTCATCAAATTCAACACACAGAACTTTGATGTTATATTAGGTATGGATTGGTTATCAGCACATCGAGCAAGCGTGATGTGTGCTAAGAAACAGATCAAGGTGACCGATGATAAAGGGAAGGAACATATATACCAAGCGGATATAATAAAGCGGGCTAAAAAGGTCCTCATCTCCGCTCTATAAGCAGTAAAGTTGTTGAAAAATGGGTGTCAGAGGTACCTAGCATCGGTGGTTGATTTAGATGCAAAGGTCACACCTCTAGAGGAAGTAGAGGTACGTAAGGAGTTTCCAGACGTCTTTCCAGATGATTTAACTCAACTACCACCTGACAGGGAGCTAGAATTTGCTATAGATTTGATTCTTGGAGTTGCCCCAATGTCTAAGGCTCCGTACAGAATGGCACCAGCAGAATTAAAGAAATTACAAGTACAGTTGCAAGATTTGTTAAATAAGGGATTCATACGCCCAAGTGTATCAAGTTGGGCTGCTCCAGTATTGTTTGTTAAGAAAAAGACAGGAGCCTGCTTATGTGCATTGATTACCAGGAATTGAATAAATTAACCATCAAGAACTGGTATCCACTGCCATGCATTGATGATCTGTTTGATCAGCTACAAGGTGCTAAGGTATTTTCAAAGATTGACCTCAGATCCGGGTATTATCAACTCAAGATAAAGAGTAGTGATATACCAAAGACAACCTTTAGAATTCGGTACGGTCATTATGAGTTCTTGGTGTTATTTTCGGGTTGACCAATGCACTAGTAGCTTCTATGGATTTGATGAATCGAGTGTTTCACAATGTTCTCAACAAGTGGGTCATTGTTTTCATTGATGATATCTTAATCCACTCGAAGTCAGAAGAAATCCATGCAAAACACTTGAGGATGGTACTACAGAGACTGAGGGAGCAACAGTTGTATGCGAAATTTAGCAAGTGTGAATTTTGGCTCAAACAGGTTGGATTCCTAGGACACGTGATGTCCGAAAATGGAATCGAAGTAGATTCGGACAAGGTGAAAGCCATGGTAGACTAAGAGATACCCAAGAGTGTAACAGAAATTAGAAGTTTCTTAGGTTTGGCAGGTTACTATAGATGCTTCATCGAGAACTTTTCTTGAATTTTAGCACCAATGACCAAGTTGACTAAGAAGGGTATAAAGTTTGATTGGTTAAAGGAGTGTGAAGACAGTTTTCAAGAGCTAAAGAAGTGGCTAGTGACAACACCAGTGTTGACTATTCCTAAACGCACAGGTGGGATGACAGTGTATACTAATGCTTCCAAAGTCAGATTGGGTTGTTTACTTATACAACACGGCAAGATAGTAGCATATGCATCCAGACAGTTGAAGGACTATGAAAAGAACTACCCCACCCATGACTTGGAGCTAGCAGAGGTCATATTCACCTTAAAAATTTGGCGTCACTACTTGTATGGGGAAAGGTGCGAGATATACAGTGACCACAAAAGTCTTAAGTACTTTTTCACCTGAAAAGACTTAAATATGAGACAAAGGAGATGGCTTGAGCTTATGAAAAACTATGATTATGATATTCAGTATCACCTAGGGAAGGCTAATGTAGTGGCAGATGCATTAAGCTAAAATGCTCAAACGGTGTCACTTGCCTATCTAGTTGTCAGTTCAGAGATCGTATAGGAGGCGATGTTAATGGATGAAATCCTATTGTACGAGGGAGCAACCTTGGAACTAAAGCACCAGTCAGATGATGTCCAACAGTTGACTATGTCCTTGGCAACTCTATAGATATACTCATCCATCAGAGAAGAAATCATAATGAAATAGCCTTTGGATCCTGAGTTGCAGTAGATCACAAAGAAAATTCATGAGCAAACAATGAATGACCTTAGCTTTACATTAGCCAGTGATGGGGCACTATTGTTTCAAGGCAGATTGTGTGTGCCCTACAATAAGGTGACATAAGACAAAATAGTTAAGGAAGCATACATGTCTGAGTACTCTCTTCACCTTGGAAGTACCAAGATGTACAAAGACCTAAAGCAACACTACTAGTGGCCAGCAATAAAGACCACAATAGCACTGTATGTGTCGAATTGCCTTGCATGTCAAAAAATCAAAGTCGAATGGCACTGACCTTTTAGCACTCTTCAACCACTCCCAATACCCGAGTGGAAATGGGATAATATTACAATGGACTTTGTCATTAGACTACCACGTAGACCCAAGGGAATGGATGTAATTTGGGTGGTAGTTGATAGGCTTACTAAGATAGCCCACTTCATTCTGATCAGGACCAATTACACCATGGATAAGCGAGCATAGCTTTACATGGATAATACTGTACGCTTACATGGTGTACAAGTGAGCATTGTATCAGATAAAGACCTGAGATTTATTTCCAGATTCTGGAAGAGCTTCAAGCAAGCCTTGGGATCACAATTGAACCTGAGTACGGCCTTCCATCCACAGATAGACGAGCAGTCTGAGTGGACCATACAAATATTAGAAGACATGCTCTGAGCCTGTGCTATGGAAATGAGTGGCAGCTAGGAGGAGTATTTACCTCTTATGGAGTTTACTTACAATAACAGCTACCAAGCTATAACTTGGATGGCTCCATATGAAGCATTGTATGGTAAAAAGTGCAGAACTCCTCTATACTGGGATGAAGTAGGTGAACGCCAAATGCTTGGACTAGAGATGATTCAGATGACATGCGATAAAGTCAATGTCATTAGAAAATGAATTAAAGCAACCCAGTCACATCAAAAGAGATATGTAGAGAGCCGTAAGAAGGAAATGGAATTTCAAGAGGGAGAGAAAGTGTTCCTCAAAATATCTCCTACCAAAGGTCTGCGCAGATTCCACAAGAAAGGCAAGTTAAGTCTGAGATATATTGGGCCATTTGAGATTTTGAAGTGAGTTGGGGTGGTAGCATACATGTTGGCATTACCACCTTCCCTCAGTTGTGTTCACAATGTATTCTATGTATCCATGTTAAAGCGGTATGTTCATGGTCCATCCCATGTGCTACCTGTGGAGCTGAAATAGTTAGAAGATGATATGACATATGAAGAGCGTCTGACTGAGATCTTACACTGGAAGGTGAAAACTCTCCACAATCGCTTTATCGATTTTATGAAGATTTGGTAGGTTAACCACCCGATCGAAGAGGCACCTTGGGAGAAAGAGGATAATATTCAAGCCTTGTATCATCATCTTTTCGATACTACAATTTTGAGAACAAATTTTTCAAAAAGGGGGGGGGGTAATGTGATACCCAACTTTCTAAACCCGGTCTAATTATCCGTATTGACTTGGTTTGATTATATAGGGGCTGAACCGGAAAGAACCGACGTAAGTACCATATGGAACATGATAGCAATAGTGACCTTGAACTCGGGTTGCCTCGACATGATCAAGTAGGTACCAAGTGTAATATGTGCACCCAAGCCTTGCACTTGCATGTGCCATAAGGCAATGTACAAGGAGTAAAGGTATGTACTAGTATTTGTGGGTGCCTACGTAATTTACTTATGTGTGGAGTTTATTCCTATTGAAGCCCAAGTGGAACACTAACAAATGAGCTTGCTGGAAGGTATGACACTGGGGGGCTATGATACCCACCTGAGATACCCACCTGAGATATACCCACCTGAGATATGCTCACCTGAGATATACCCACCAGAGTATACCCACCTGAGATATACTCACCTCAGATACCCACCTGAGATATACCCACCTAAGAGGTGCCCACCTATGACTAAAAGATATTTTGGGGGCCCAGGTATAAAAAGGGGAGATATTTATTGCTTTCCTCCCTCATTAATGATAGTTGGTCGGTGGGAGAGTAAAGAAGAGAGAGAAAGAGAAAGAAGAGAGGAAAATGAAGAAGAAGAAAGAAGAAGGGAATCAACCATAGAGTTTCATCAGAGTCTGTTCTTGGCTTTTTGACCCTGGATTAATGATCAGCTCGCTGGGATCTTCGATTTGAGGTAGGTATTGTCCATAATTCCAAGGATTCTTAGGAAAACTCATTTCTTAAACACTCTTTTGATTTTTAGGGAAAGAACCCACTTGAATCTTGCTAATCCTACTTGGGTAATCGAATCTAAGGTCTAATGGAAGGTGTGTACAATGATTTTGAAGGATTTTGAAGGAGTGTTGGTGAAGATCTAGAGTTTTTGAGAGTTCTTAAGCTAAAGAAGTGAGATTGAGGTTTCGTTGGTGTTCTTGAGAAAAGAGATAAGAATCCCATTTTTTTCTTTTGATTTGATCTTAGATCTAGGTTGTGGATGTATGATTGGACCTTAGATGAGGGATTCGAGTCACTGATCGACCCCAAACGAGTTCCCCAAGCCGAAGGGATGATGGGAAGATGACATCAAAATCACGTTTTATGACTGGGGG
The DNA here is from genome assembly GCF_013358625.1 of Macadamia integrifolia. Lineage (NCBI taxonomy): Eukaryota > Viridiplantae > Streptophyta > Magnoliopsida > Proteales > Proteaceae > Macadamia > Macadamia integrifolia. The sequence continues at coordinate 5,715 of NW_024869092.1, forward strand.
TGTCACACCGGTGGGTATCAGACCCACCTATGTGCCCTAAGCTCAGTCTTGAGCCTCTGGAGTAGCTGGTGGGTATAAAACCGATGGGTCCCAGACCTGTCTGTCTTGGACTCATACCCACCTGTCATACCAAAATACCCAGAATTGGTCCAAATTTGATGGGCAACCCCCATTTATGATTCTAAATCCGATTTTAGTGTTCAATCATGATGATTTTGACCCTAAAATAATGAAATGATCAACCATTACGTTTATGATAGGTTACACTCGTTATACACGTACCCACACATCGTATCTCCCACGTACCGGGTGCAAGCACCACGTACTTATACAAGTAAGTGGGGAGTGAACTTTGATTTAATTTCAGAATGTTTATGCATCATTTAACATGTGTTAATCTAGCCATGTCATCATATCACTTGTGTGTGGACAAGACATCACGTATGCCATATCACGCATTGAATGTGCATTTACATAATATGCTATGCTCTGTATTATGTTTGAATATTCATTTTGTCTTAATGTATGTGATGGAGGAATCTCATGGAACATGATATGCATGCTAGATTAGATGTCGTAGTCGGCTTGGAAATGAGTGCATGGTGGCTCGTGGAATGGGACATGGTGCCATCGTGTAATCGTACTATGCTTATATAGAGACATGCAGCTAGGATTGACATACCCCTTTGTGCTACAACCTTTTCCAACAGGGGTTTACATGTTGGGTTACCATTGGGGGAAAGCATCAGATTATGGTTGTCGAACTCCTACAGCGGTTAGAAGTATGCATGACTAATCGCTAGAATAGTCGATAACCCCGGCGGTATATTCAAAGGGCCGATCGTACTAATTTTATTTCGTGTGGAGTCATCCATTTACTTTCTATCATTTAAATTTGCCGGGAGTCAGCTTACATTTAAATTCTGATAGCAACGGTAGACCTTCTCCGATAACCCTATGGGCATATTGCTGGATGGGGTTCACGGCTTGTACCCGGGGCATATGCGCACTGTGGTTGTGAGTAACACATAGCCTATGACCTAGTAATATTGTTTAGGTGAATAGGATTAAAATGAATTACATATATACATATATATATATATATGTTCCTTTGTATTGTGACTGCTTATGTGGTCTTCTTTTCTACTTACTAGGCTAGTGAGTTCATCTCATGTGCACAACTCTTTTTAGGTGATTTTGCAGGTTACCCGCTTGAAGATCAAGAACCATGTCCCACTGTAGAGTTTCCCTCCAAGGACTGGTCAGTCCCTGATGAGTTCGAGCACGGTGCTGATTGCACGTGTGAGGATTGTGCTGCATGGCAGCAATGAATCCAGAGTGATTTTTTTTTATTCTTTTGATATATCCCCTTTTGATGACTTGATGCTTAAATTGTTATATGTTTGTGTATATATCATACCCGTGGGCCCAAATGTATAACTTTTATAACTCAATTTGGGTATCAAGTATTTGGGAAACAATTACAAGTATTATTATGAATAGGTCTTCCACTAAAAATACAGGTTTTATCTTAGTTTAGTAGATGTATGTTGTATTGTGGTTAACCGGAGTTAACTTGGTCGCCAATTCGGTTCTGTGAGAGCGGGGTGTGACACATACCCTTGATCAGCCTCTAGACGGCTGGGCACAACTTCTTGTACCATTGAAGCATATAGTCCACTAACCCATACTTCATATGGTCAACCTTTTGCAAAAGATACAATTGAGCAAAGAAACTTAATGCAAAGCATTTCAAGAGCAAATAAATTCACTAACAAGCAACACAATGCAATTCAAAACTCACGTATTTAATACAAGAACAATGCCAAGTTGTACAGAGTTGGGCAAAGAGAAACAGGATGCAATAGATTGATTTAGGATAATGAAAACATTTTAACCCATAACACATGGTGATATCAAAATTGCAAAGTCCTATTCTACCAAGCACTATTCATAAAGCCCTAAACATGGAATTCTATACAAATTACAATTTCAAGAGGATTCAAGTGCTTACAGCATTGGGTGTCCACACCCTGTTGCAGATATGGAAATCCGTGTTCCTCATATGCTTCCCTTTGTGCCATCGAGCGTGCTTGTCATGCTCGTACTCATCATCACTCCAACAATTGTCGCCAAACAACGCCACATATCATCTGAATCGGAAGGATATGAAGCTCGAGCTCCGGTAGCACTTCCCTTGTAATGGGTGAGCCCTAAGGATCGAGATACCATCTCCACATGGCCTAAGCCTCCTCATAGGAGAAGGGGTCTCATGAACCTCCTTACTCTTACCTTCCTTGGGTGGTATGGCTCTTACACTCACTAAAACCTAGGGATTCTGGGTTTGCACAAGAAGAAGAAGAGAATAAGAGGAGAGGAATAGATGAAATTGAGCAAAGATCTTAACCCCCTCTTATACATGTTCACTTGCCTCAGATGCTTCAAATCCCCATAGACTCCACACCTTTCAAATCCCCCAATCAAAGGAGAATTGTGCTCCTAAGATAGAAAGTACAAGAACATAAAGTAAAGGAAGAAATCTTCCAAAATACCCCAAAACCAAGGAATCTTGTGAACTCTTGAATAAAAGAGCAAGAAGGCAATCTCTAGAGAAAAAAGACCCAAGACAAGAAGGGAAAATGAGGCTTAAACCCCTCTTGTCCCACTTAAACTCGTGGGAATCCCAGGAGCCTACCGCAGAACCAACATAATTTGCGCCCTTGCCGACAACCCATGCCACTCGATGTCAGCTGAAGCCTGGTCGACGCCAGCTAAGTATAGTACAGTTAAAAAAAGAAAAGAAAAATGGAAGATGGGTGGACCTTTCCCATGTTTAATGGGCCCCATGACATGACCATTTAGACGCTCGCATCCCCAAGTGGTGGAGTGTATTCCCATACTCCCCACTAAATGACACGCATCGGCAGCATATATACATTCCTTAGTGAATCACAGTTCGACCAAGCACTAGAAGAAGTTAAAAAAATGAATGCAATCTATAACCCCAGTAAAGCAGTCACATCCCCTATAGCAAGAAAATGCACCAAGAAACAATCTAGTTCAATCCTTAGTAAAGTAGCCCCTATGCAATGGCAATGTACATAACCCCAGCAAAAGCCTAAGGAATGGAAACCTATGAAAATCAAATTGCCCAAACAACGCCGCAGTATACAAGTTAAGCATCACAAGCAATGATGGCATATAAACCCAGACAGTCCAGGCAGCGATAGTTTAAGCATTCGCACCCAGATTTAAGCATTCAATTGAAGGCCCTATACAAGTATGCCACTTTACGATTACAAAACCCAGAGTGCCATAGCCGATACGACTGGCGATGGGAATTTCAAAATTTCAAAATCCTAGGGTTTCGAGGCCAATACAACTGCCACTAGTGATTTTTTACGTTTTTATCCCTAGGATCTATTGATTTTTAATACAACCCTTACATGTTTTACACCTCTGTTGGTTTTGATTTCGATGACATTTTAACTGATGCGATGTCGTTTTTTATATTTTACCATGTTCTTACATCAGTACCCTTAAGCAAGATAATGAAAAGTTTTGCTCATCAAACTAATTGTCCTATCTGTGAATCACATGTTTGATTTTTTACTATTCTATACCCTTAGTCAAAGAGGGGCATTCTGCAGACACCAAATTTTGTCACCACTGGAAGTTTTATGCAATGATGAGATAGGAACCCCCTGAGATGCAGATGGTTTATATATTTAAGGCCGAGGCTTCATCCTCACCCTAGGCAGTATACTTCTAGTTCCGTTCTAGCATAGGATGGTTAAAATGAACAAAAACGTTTCCAAAAAAAATGGTTAAGGGCTTTAAGATACATAGAATTGACCAAGACCACCCAACAGACCATGTACTGGCCCTAAATTGAGTTGAAAACCCAATTAGACCAAACTTTAAGTCAACTCAAGCTAGAGATGTACTGACTCAGAGCCAACTCAGATGCAATCTGGCCGAGGATATATGGACACTGGCCTATGTTGGCCAGAATGCAATTTCTATCTGGTTATCCGATTGTAGGGGTTATGTCAATTTTCTACCAAATCTCAACCCAATCTCGTACCTTTACACCCAAGGGTCGTACCTAGACACAAACAATGACCATAGGATAGTAGAGGGCTCTAGAAAACACTTGTGACAAATGTGCTAATTGCCTACACCTTGTGGGAATATACATTTCCCATAAATAGATCGAATCTCCCCCATGCATGGAAGGAGATCACACCCTCATTTGGAAGCATTTTTGCACTTTTTTAGTGACCAAGGAGCCTTCCAGCTATAAATAAATGACCCCTCCCATGTTTTGGGGATCTTACACAATCCCACACAACTCTACGTATACATATCCGACATCCTCAGTCATAGCCGCCTAGATTCGCGCACTGGAATTGTAAGAAACTGAAACAACACTTCGCACCAGTTTGAGCTTGCACTAGTCACACCTTAGCATACACCCTTCCAACCAAAAACACCCTTCATAGAAGTTGTAAAGGGGTAAGTCCTCTTTCATTCTCTTTTAAATATCTTTATTCTGAATTTGGCATACCGAGATATCGCACTTTTATTTAAGCACCACTCGCTATTGTCCCTAGTAGGGAAGCAATAGAGTGCATCCAGTTACATGACTTTCCGTGAGGATTTTTGCAAACTTTTTCTTGTTCAATCTTTTAGATTAGGTCATGATTTATTTACTGTAATTGCCATTTCTTTCAGATTTTCTTCCTTCTTGTGCAAAAACTGGGATTTCCTCTCAATGGAATCCTGTTTGCAGGCCTTCTAAAAACATTTTCCCGAGTCTTTTTGCAAAAATTTCATTTTTCAGATTTTTACATCTTGATATCTTCTATACAACCTGATTTTATCAGATTTTTTATAATTTTATTTCAACCTTCTACCGACGGATTTCTTGTTGTTGTTACCTTATTTTCAGCATACTTGTGCATTTTTCATTTTCCTTCAATTTAGTACTTGTACAACGAACATGAGTATCTTTTATTGCATGAAATGAACCGAAATCCATGTTCAAATTCACATTTACATATATCCATGATATGAATTCTAGGCTAGTTTCATATTTTTCTACTCTACACATGCTTGCTTTACTTTCCGTATACTAACCATGCAGGGCAATTGGATACGGGTATGTAGATTTGAATATTTCTTTTTACACCTTTGGCCATGTGTTTCTTTCAATGTGTTTGATTATAATGCTTGTACTTGTTCAAAACCTAGATGTAAAATTCAATAATTTTCGTTTATACCTAGGGTTGAAGTTCTATTTTAACCGGGTGAACTGGGGTGTCTAACCCTTTTCTCATACTGCAATTTAACATAAACCCTGACCCATGGTTAGACATTTTAGATGGAGTCAACCTTTTTTTTTTATTTATTTCAATTAGCAATGGATTTTAGACCATAATCTAGGTGACAACTCTTGTTCAATAGAGATACTGATGGTTTCCCATCGATGGCCCAGTTCGTCACAGTCATTAAAGATCAAATCTTGACCCCTCTCCTAGAGCCAATCACTGAAGTTGGAAGAAAATTTATAATGCCTTATATTTACCAAGTCCATTATTTTCTAGGAGAACATGTAAGAGAAACTATCCCATGGTAACATCGGTATAAAAAAATAAGATTGCAATTTTAAAATTTTCCTTGGATGTGATTTTACCTAGAATCAAACAGGCCTAAAGGAAAACAGAAACTAATAATAAAGAAGAGGAAAAGAAGAACAAAAATATGAGAAAATAAGGCGTTCAGTTTATATTTTCTAAAGTAATCTTGCACTTAAGACTTGAACCACATGACTCATGGAATCATCACAATCCATTGAACCCACAAGACAACATGGGATCACTGGAATCCACAAAAATTGAGGAAGAAAATTGCCCAGCAGAGAAGAATCACCTCATTTCTTAGAACAAACACGAAGAAAGAAAGAGATCAAAATTTTATACGAAGAAGAAATTGTACATTAGCATGCAATGTAGCTCTAGACTGCCCAATGCAATCAGGTGAAGTTCTCTAGGTGTAGGTAGGAATTACTTGATACAAACTGCTTTAACTTCCATCTAATTAGGACTTGACATGACTTATGAAGTAAATAAGTCTTTCCCCACTCTATTTCTCCTGAAAACAATTAGGATTCATTTAAAAAAAAATAAATAAATAAACCAAATGCAATGAAGAAGGTATCAACCAGTTTTCACTGCAAAATTTCGAGGCACCTTCAATGCATTATTGAGTGAAAATATCTTCTTCACTCACTGATGGAGCCTCGGCAACGTGGAATTGACAACCGTACTCTTCAAGGAATGATAGAGGGTAAGATGTGCTCAATCGACGACACGATACAAGCTCTTCTAGACTTGTCTTCAAGCTTTTCAAGGTTTGGAAATGATGAAGTTTTGTAAGACTTCAATAAAATGTAGAAACTTCAAATTCAATTCTATTCAATATTTCAACTCCTTACATTATTCTACCATTACATATATGTGAAAAAATAAAATCAAAATTAAACTCTAATACATCTCAACCATCTAACCTAATTAAGTTTCTAAGGTTGAGATTTTGTAAAGACAATAGACCTAATGAAGGAAACCTTTACTAAAGTAAGTTCCTTGGTACAATATAACTTCCTTATTTAATTACTTAATTGACAATTGTTAAAGTAAAATCTTCGTAGCTAGGGAAAAACCAAAATAAGTAGTAATTGTTGTCCAATATCTTTGTTTCCGAATTTCCTGTTACACCAGTGCCCTAACCTGGTTTAAATTGAACTGTTGTGATAGGTCTCGGACCAGGAGTGGAAAGTACTATCGGATTTTGGCTCAAGGCAGCTCATTGCCAAAGGGTGAAGGATGACCCCACTTGTCAATGCATCTCCTGCTTATCCAATTGGACGGGATTCAAATCCTCCGATCCCACATGGTAAGTGACCCGACACTCCTACACTTAAATCCCAACACCCACCAAAACTATCAGAAGACCATACTTAACACCTAGAGCAACCACCTATGGGAGACCAACTAAAGGACAGCAAGTAGTCAAGACACCTAATTGTACTGACCACCGAAAACAAACCACCGCAAACACCTGGGCCTGGATCCGATGGGCTGAATCTGGTGGCCACTTGTGTTGTCCAATAGGCTTCGATGCCTGTGGGTCCCACCACCCGCACGATGAAAAATTCTGGATAATCCTATATACTCTCCCACACCTTTTTCATGACTTGTACTCCATACGAGTCCAAGGAGGTGGGCCCGCGTGCCCCAAATGTTGGTTTAACTCACTTTGACCAAGTAGGGACCAACCAAACGGACCTTAGTAAGTGACTTATTATATAAGTGAGAAATGAGTTTCATTTCTCACTTCTCATTGTCCAAATCGTGGGAGAGGGAAAAGAGAGAGGAGAAAGGAAGGAAAGGGAGGAGAAGAAGAAGAAGAAGAAGCAGAAGAAGAGGGAGGCTCACCTTTGATCCTGGCTATGTGCACCCTTTCCGGAATCTTGTTGGAGGTAAGAAGAAGAAGAAGAAGAAGCAGAAGAAGAGGGAGGCTCACCTTTGATCCTGGCTATGTGCACCCTTTCCGGAATCTTGTTGGAGGTAGGTCCTACATCTCCTACCACTCTCTTTCTCTTCATTTTAACCTAAGTTGGGCAAGAGGTGAGCTATGAACCCGGCACCTCCCGAAGCTCGGGGAATGATCATTTCACTCCCCTGGTGTGATTGTCGAGCTCAAACCAAGTCCGGTGAGCTCCGGCAACACTTGTGACCAAATGACCATCTAGGATTTCAATCTCTCAATCGATGTATTTCCCAAATGGCCTAATGAAATTGAGATTTCTTTAGCTTAAAATAAAGGTAGGAACACCCTTTACAAACTCCATGGAAGAAATCCTGGCGATCGGGCCCGAGTTGGAAAGCCCCAAATGACATGAGCACTTTCTGTGTTTCCACTGGAAATAGGCCATTGGAACACCTAGGCCTGAATCTGGTGGGTTGTTTCAAGTGAACTGGAAGCTCTTGTGAGCTCTCTGCTAGTGCCACCGGATTCACCACGGATAAATCTAGTGGGTTTCCACCTGTTTCTAGTGAGGTGAATCCGGTGACACCCTGGACTGTCAAGGTTTGACAGTACATTTACCCTTTGGGGGTAACCCCTGTGGGCCCCTTCCAATGTTCAAGACAAGCATTGATGTTCAGTTACCTTTGTGCCTAGGATAGAGACGCGCATGTACCCTTGAACAACCGGTTGACACACTTGGAACCAATTTGACATAACATAACTAAGGTGAGTGATGGTTGATTTTATTTTTGTGGAGTATTTAAAATTTTAGAATTTGTTCACATGTGTTAGGAAATTTAAATGGTTATTTAATTTTTGACATGATTATGTTGAAAATTGTGAACATGCTAATTATGTTGAATTATTATGAGTATGGAGCATGGATATTGAATATGTGTTATATGTTGTGAAATGAAATCCAGTGTGGCCGAGGTGGTTCCAGTACCATGATTGTCATAAGATTGTTGCATTCATGCATTGCTTATGTGCATTAGATTAGATGTAATCATAAGTTATACCTTGTGGCCAATGGTAATATCAGTATCGTGTACTCCGGGACTGCATTTGGAAATGGATACGCTTCGTGGCCGATGGTTATCTCGGTGTTGCGTAGTCATACTCAACTGTTTTGTATGCTAGTGATGAGCACATTTATGTGTGAAATATTAGATAGTAAAACATACAATTTACATATTTAGAATGGAGCTACCTTGGGTTTTACTCTCTTTTTACAGGTTTTGTATTTTCAAGGTTTTAAGGACTATCGAGCACCATATCTCAAATTTTACACGTAAAGATGTCACATTTCTTTTCATAGCTGCGAAGAGGACGAAATTTTGAGCAAGATGGACATGTTGCATTAAAAGTACACATTTGTTTAGACACCTGTACATGTGATTATTCTTTTCTGACCAGAAAAAGAATAATGGACCAGAAGTGAACCGAGATGCAGGCCCAACCCTTTAGGACTTGTCCTAGGGGTACAAAAGAATATTTCAGATGCCAACAAAGTAGGAGGGACCCACCTTGGGCATCCTTCTCCTCTCTCTCCTCCACCTTGGTTGACACACTCTCTTTCCTACTTTTTTGGAGATTTTGTGAAGATTTTCTCTCGCCTAATTTCCACTTAAAGATAAGGGGCATAGATAGAAATTCCAAATCAATTAGAAGATTGCCCAAATCTGTCAAGGAAGCATAGAAAATTTGGCCAAGAGGGTTCTGCGCAAGTTTGAAGAAGAGAGAGAGAAAATAAAGAGAAAAAAAGGGAAAAAGAAAAAAGACAAGGAAATAAGAATATTTTATATTTTTTTCTCCATTCTCTCCCCTCCATCTCACAAAATCACCCAAGGGATCTACCCTTGGGCGTTTTCCTCTTTTCTTTCCTATTTTCTCTCTTTTCTCTTTTCTCTTTTCTCTCCTATTTTTCACCTCATCAACAAGAATATCAAAAAAATCCCCTAAAATAGGAAATCCACCAACCAATCCTTTTCTTTCCTTTTCTCCCCTATTTTCTCTCATTTTTCTCTTCTCTCCTCCCTCCACCTCACCACACAATCGATTCCTAGAAGATCTCCCTTGGATGTTCTCCTTTTCTCCCCTACTTTTTTTTCTCTCTTCTCTCTCCTATCCCCTATATAAGAGGATCGTCCAAGTAGGGAAGGGCGTCCTTCTCTTGCTCTCTTTTTCTTCTTTAATTTTCGTTATGCTCTCCCTCTAGTTCTAGTTTTAGTTCTTTGTTTTTTGCTTTAACACTTTTGTAATTTGGTTTCATTAAATTAATGCAAGTCTTTTACTTTTATGGTTTATGTTATTCAAGTTGTAATAATTTTAGTTCTCTAGTTCAAGGCTTAGATCTAGGTGACAAGAACCAATCTTTGAAGCATCTCCATTCGAGTGCAAGTTTTTCTTCATGATTTCTTTTCTCCATGCCTAGCAATTTTAGATTTGATTTAGTTCAGATCTGGTTTTTAGGGCTAGTAGTATTTCAAATCGATCAAGTTTTCAGTTCAAGGATTGAAGTTCAGGTAAGTAGGCTTCTACATAAGTCTTCTCATCCCCCTCTCATTCCCTCTTCTTGCTACCCATTCATTCTTAATTTATGATTTAAATTTCAGTTTTTACTTTGATGCTTTTCCTTTTGCATAAGGTTCATGGCTAGAATATGTGTTGGCTTTGCCCCTCTCTAGCTATAGAACCATCCTTTTGCTTTTCTTATTTATATTGCATCCCTTCTCCTAAAGTTAAGTAGAGCAGCCATTGTAAGAGTAACTCTCTGGTCAAATAGGGAAGCTTATATTTTTTATGGTGCATCCCTCGGGCTAAGTAGAGGAACCTACTTGTGTGCTTCTCTCTGGCTTTGTTCCCTTTATTTGCATTTTTATTTAGTTTTCAACACTTTTTATTTCAGCGCTTTTACTTTCAATTGTTTGCTTTTTAATTGTGTGGTTTAAGTATTTAAACTCCTAGATGACGAATGGTTAGGGTTAGATGTGAATGGTTAGGTCGTTCAATTTTTATTGCAATTTCAATTAGAATTTCCCTAAATGTGTTGGTTATGACGCTTTTAGATGCATTTGTGTTAAGATGGTAATTAGAAGTAGATCACTACAATCAATCGTTACACTTTCGCATTACTAAAAGAAACTAAAAATAAAGTGACTACTCTCCTTGTATTCAACCCGTTAGCTACACTAATCTATACGCTTGCGGTTACTTTTAAATCTTAAACAGCTAGATAAAAATATAGTCGTGGATCACACTTTGTGGCTGATGGTAATCCCAGTATCGTGTAACCCAGGACTATTCTTGGAAATAGACCCGATTCGTGGCCGATGGTAATCCCGGTGTTGCGAGGTCCATTCTAACTGTATCATTGTGCAAGACATGTAGGATATTGTGGTTAGGTGATATTCCCCATGCTACATCCCCTTGCCAACAGGGGGTAAGGCATTGGATAACCCAATGGTGGTATGTTCGATGAACCATTTCGGAATGCCACACCCATTGTATGATGTTATTGTTACTAGAGGCGGGATTAGTCTGGTGTGGCTGATGATAATCCCGGTGCCATGACTGCCAGGAAGGGGTTATCAGGGGTTTACTGGGTGATCGATGGATGCATCCTAGGACCGACAGGCTTCTAATCACAGCTAGTGCTTGTATTACTGTGTAGTCAATGTGGAGTTTCGAGACCAGCGATACAGCCTAATGTGCCATAGTAGCATTACTCGACTTGGTTGTATTGTTAGGTGGTTTAATAATTAAATGGATTGCATCATTTGCATCATGGACTATGTGTTTAATTTTTGTATTCATGTCATCATGGAATATTATATTGGTGAATGCTTATGCTTGGTTGTGTATAAACCCCACCCCTCACTGAGTAAGTTGGAAGCTCACCTTACATATATGCCCCCTTTTAGATGATGATGCAGGTATAGTGTGCCGATGGGATATGACTCTCTCCCCTTCGGACTTGAATATGGAGCAAGTGACTGGTGGATGCCAGAAGCTAAGGAGCACGACTAGGATTGTGCTTGTAATCACTGTGCATACGCAACACTTTGAGTGGCACGACGTATTTTTGGTGATCTTGATACCGAACTATTTAGTGGTATTCTTTTGGGCTTATTATGTATAAGTCGTGAATTTGTATGAATGGGATAAACTTGGTGATTATTATGTAATATCCTTAGACAATTTTTCCATTGTAATTTGTGATCCGTTATTATACTCTGATTCTGCTGCAATTGGTTTGGTTTGTGTTGTGAGATTGTGTATGTTAAGGTACTGCTATCAGAGATCCTAGTAGGTTTGTAAGATGAGTACGAATCTTACTCACATTATCGGTATTCCTAATAGTAAGTTGGGTTTACTGGAATTGGGGTGTGACATTTCCTCCATGTCTAGTCCAAGGAATCTCCTATCTTGGTCGTCAAGACATACCAAAATTAATCAAGGAAAGTTCTAGAAGTCCAAAAGCTGATGTGGCAATCTTTTTGATGGATTGGTTGGATCTTGTAAGTGCATGATGGGTCACCTTGTGATCTAGGACATAGTTTATAAGTTCAAGAACGGCAATAATACGGCAATGGATACGTATGGCAATTAAACGGGTCATACAAAAATAGTACTTTTAAGACATTTGGCACAATAAAACGCTCACGACAATATTACGGTACATGGTTAATATGATTGCTATTTAAAAATCCAGAAGCAAAGACACGGGTTTATTTTGGTATTAAGAATGAGCTAAAACTGGTTGTTTACAACTAAATTCTAATATCTCATGCTCTCATGAACACCTAAATCAATCTAACTTTCCAATTGGGGATCATTTCTTTTTTTTTTTTTGGTTTTACATCTAATATTTATTAAGTTTAATCATGTCTATCATAACCAATGTTGAAAGATGACCCATCAACCACTTTCTATCATAGTAAATAATAGCATATATTTGTCAAAATAATAATAATAATAATAATAATAATAATAATAATAATAATAATAATAATAATAATAGCATGTGGATTATCATTTAAAAAATTAAAATATCATCATTTATTTTATTTTATCAAACAAGAAAACCAACAGCAACCCCTACTAATGCGGATACCTATTCTAAGACCAGAATTAGAACGCGTATAGGTCCATTTAGAGATTCAATCATGATAATTAATGGTATATTTGTAATTAAGGTAAGATTTTAAATTGGGTGGCAAAATTATAATTAAGTAGACTTAATAGGCTAATGGATAGGAACAAGAGGGTGGACACATAAGGTTCTTGATTAATAGATTTAGGACAAGCTTGAAATAAAATTAAATAGAGGGTATAAGGTAATAAAGGAGAGAGGGAGCTACAATAAGGAAAGAGGGATTAGAATTAATAAAATAAGAAAGGGAGATGCGTGTCATCCGCATTTTTCTCAAAATCGAGAAACCTATGGAAAGGGAGAAATATCGTTTTGACTTTTGGGTTCGAGTTTTTTTTCCCCAAACTAAACATATTAATAAGAATAAAATGTATTATACACGTTAAATACATGTACCTATAGAATACGAGTGTAATACAGATTTTTTGGATTGATTATGCCAAATTATGGCTTTTTGATTGAAACATTCGGATACGGCAAAAGTCTGTGTATTATACGTGAATTTACTAACTATGATCCAAGATAACATCATTCCCTTCAGGTTGAAAAAGAATTTGTCCTCAAATTCTTGTTCCTATGATAGATGCTCATCCTCCACTATGATCAAAAGGGAAGTAACCAACATCTCTAGTCATATATTTGATTGTGAGTAGAAGGTTCGGCATTATAACTTCAAAATCGATGATGATCACCTTGTCACTAGACACATTGAAATATGATCATGATATTCACGGCTTGAAGAAGTTGAATTTGAGATAAATACAAGTGTATCCAAGTTGAGTGCCGCTACTATGCCGTGATGCAGGTAGAACTTTGATTGCAAATCCGTTGCAAAATCTAGTTCAAACCTTTAAAACTGCAGTGTTTTTTGACCTCTTCATCCGGGTACTCAATGAATATTGGAGGTTTGCTAAAATCAATCTATGTGATGAATCGATCATTTGCAAGTCCCTCTGTTGATCGTTACAACTGAAGCTGTGTGACTATCTCTAGGTCTAGGTGCCATAATAATTCTCCAGTAGGCTCTAATACCACTTGATACAACCTCGGAAGCATGGAACCAAATATCGTGCTCTTCAAGGAACGATAGAGGATAGGGTCTGCTCTGCTGGTACAATACAAGCTCTTCTAGACTTGTCTTCAAGCTCTTTAAGGCTTAGAAAAGGTGAAATAACCAATATTTTAATAAAATGGAAAACCTCCAAATTCAATTCAATAATTCAACTCCTTACATTATTCTCCCATTACATATTTATAAGAAAATAAAAATAAAAATTAAACCATAATAAATCTCAACCATCTAATCTAATTAAGTTTCTACGATTGAGATTGCATAGATTTAATAAACTTAATCAAGGAAGCCTTTACTAAGGTAAGCTCCTTGCTACAATATAACTTTACCTTATTAAATTACTTAATTGAAAATTGTTAAAATGAAAACTTCCAAATAGGGAAAATCCAAAATAGGTAGGAGATTGTTGTCCAATATCTTTGTTTCCAAATTTGCTACATATTCAGCTTGGGGAATCTCTCTGCCTTGCTCCTCAAGACATACCAAACTTAAACCAAGAAAGTTCTAGAAACCCAAAAGCTGATGCTCTTGTTGATGGATTGGTTGGGTCTTCTAAGTGCATAATGGGTCACCTTAAGATCCAGGACTGCATCACTCACTCAGGCCTCAAATTATTCTCAATAAGGAGAGTGACTTCATAACCGAAGGTAATGCATTAGATGCACGATTTTTCTCCCCAAGTAACTTAGAGACCATCTCAATGAACGCACTTCCTATCGAAATATATATTCATCTTGTTGTGAACTATGCCAAAGCCTACCCAATCAATCACCGAATGTGTAGATTTACTCATCTAGTAATTGGCTGAGCATGTAAATTAATATTCTTCCTCCAAAAATATGGTTCACTTAGGGGTTGATTGTGCCAAAATCTACCTAATCAAATGTGTAAGTATCAGTTTTAGGACCTTCCTTAACAACCTAGCCTTATACCAACTAAATGGGATCGGCTAAATGGATCTTTGCCCTCTAATCAGCTTTATTCGACATCATACTTGATACAAGGTCTAAGCTATGCATGTATTTCCTCACCACTTCTCCTAAGGTCATTTTAGGTTTGCCCCTAACTTTTTTAGATCCTTTAATCTGAATCAAATCACTCTTCCATATTGGAGCATCCTAAAGCTTCCATTTAATATGACCATACCACCTCAAACGACTTTCTCATAGCTTATCAAGTATCGAAGCTACTCGCAAACCACCTCTAATATGATTAGTCCTTATTTTGTCCTTCCTAGTTTTACCATTCGTCCATCTCAACATCCTTGTTTCTATTATACTGAGTTATCTACATGATGCTTCTTATCTATCCAACATTCCATATCATACACTGTAGCCAATGGTATGACTCTCCTATAAAATTTTCCTTTAAGTTTTAAAGGAATACGTTGACCAGACAACAACATATTCCTTTAAAACTTATTAACATATGCATTTCTTTCTTCACAATTGAAAAAGATGGGATCAGTCCATCAGTCCAAAGGTGCTTGAGCAGCTTACATTACAGATCTCTAAGGCATTTCCAGAATAAGATTATGACTTTGAGATATGTAGGGCAGTAGAACCAAATTCAAACTTTCCCTGCATTTTACTCTTTGGACCTAGGCTAATAGTTGAAAAAAAGAAAAAAAAAAAAAATCAAATCTTTCTTTATACATGGGAGGAGAGAGAGCATGCGCCCCGGAGAGAGTTCCTTTTCCCATATTTTAAGGTAGTTATAAAAAGGATTAAGAACTTGGAATCACTAATAGTATGGAGTTTATTAGACTAGGCCTTGACTCAGTCGAAATCGGTCAGAGTTCGTTTAACAAACAAAAATACATTGAATACCACATCATGTTCATATCATTAACATTTGAACTTGGCCTTGACCAAGGTTTTTGGTTCTGGGACCTGTAACAGTGCACTCTTGCTGGTTTTCCTTCATTTGTTGAAGGGTGAGAATCTCTCATATAAAGAACTATAAGTCATGAACTATTGTTATAGAACTTTTCTATTGTTTTAGAACTTACTCTCTGCTTCTTAAGAGGAAAACTGAGATCCTTAATCACCATCATAATATGAGGATTTTCATCATCAAGAAACGAAGATCCTCATTGTCAGATTCAGAGAAAACCATTTGCACCTCTGCTTCATCTTCCAACATTGTTGTTGTAGGACCAACTGAAGAAATCTACAACCATTTGGCCATTTGCACCATCATCACATTTTACAGCTCAGCTATGGAAAAGAGAAGAATCTGAGAACAAGAATTTGAAGATCAAACAGAAAATTTTATTGAAGAAAGTAAAGAATAAAAGATAATTCTGACTTCAAGTATCAGAGAACTCCATGGGAACAAGGTTGAGAGAGAGAGAGAGAGAGAGAGAGAGAGAGAGAGAGAGATCTTTTTTACCCTTTTCCTGTAAGGCTCCTCCCATGTAATCTCTCAACATGCTCACAAACCCACTTCCCACAACAGAATTGTAGCTAACAGAATCATAACAGACTCAAGAATTTCGATTTTTGGGATGTATCATGATCAGCCAATAAGAAGGGTTTCAATTTATTCAAATGAACGATTTGAAGACCTATGTGAATTCTAACAACTGAGCAGGACATTCGGACCTTTCAATTCATAGATGTGGATCTCGGACCTATGAATGGGGATATTCCCGAAACTCACAAGGAAAAAGGGAAGTGACTTGGACAAATCGTCTTTGTCGATAACCTTGGACCAATCAATCGAATATTGATTAATCCGTCAACTTGTTGCTTAGTTAACAGATTTTTTGATCTCTTTTGTTGATCTCTTCTTGGTACTTTCACTCCTTCTAGGTGCCACATCAGATACAAGAGTCTTACTTGACTCCCCTGCTTGCAATAACACCACCCCTCTTCTTCAGTATAAAGGGGGGGGGGTCTCCAATATCAAAAAGGGACGTTGACCATCAGAAGAAATCTGCTACAATCCTCTGGTCAGTTTCTGTATTTTCCGGCAAGAGCTTCCAGAATTTTACATCACAATCGCGTCCCTGTACACTTATTTCCTCAATAGCATCTATTCCTTTCAATGGAAACCCAAACCAGTCAAACCCTTTGAAGTGGTGAATGTAGATTATATCTTTCCCAGTCTTCAATTCAATATTCTCAACTTCAATTTTAATTTCAAAATGACACCAGGTCCTTCTATCTTTTCGATGTATTGTAGCTTCAAGATAAATGAATAAGTCTTGCACATTCCGTCGTCCGCCTTGTTCATTGATGTCCAATTCAAACACAAGGCGTAGAATTAAGCCCTTGTATATCCCATCATTCAAATTCAAAGAATAACTTCCAGAAAACAGATCCACTAAAAGTTTACCCTGTAAAAGTAAGAGGAAAAGGAAATGACAAGGCCTATTAATCATCAATTTAAGAAACTAATTGAAAGTTAATTTCTAAATTAAAACTCCAAGAGATTGGGACAATGAGAAAAAAAAAAATGACCTGGCCAAGCCTCTTCCTTGGAGTATCTGTTATGGTCTTACAGTGATACGGGCCAAACTTTTCCAAGGATTCAGTTCCCTCAAGGCCTCGAATCTCCTCCAGCTTGTCACAATCAGAAAGGAACAACTCCCTCAAATTTTTTAAACCCGAAAAATCTGGAAGTTTCTGTAGTGAAAAACTCTTAATCTTCAATGAGGTTAAAGTCGAGGAAAGCTCTGGGAGTGTCTCAATGGTGTCACAGTCATACAGGGAAAACTCTTCCAAGGATATTGTTGCCTCAAGGCCTCGAATCTCCTCCAACTTGTCACAGTCAGAAAGGAACAAGTCCCTCAAATTTTTTAGACCTGAAAAATCTGGAAGTTTCTGTAGTGAAAAACAACTCTCAATCTTCAGTGAGGTTAAAGTCGAGGGAAGCTCTGGGAGAGTCTCAATGGTGTCGCAGTCATACAGGGAAAACTCAACCAAGGATTTTGTTGCCTCAAGGCCTTGAATCTCCTCCAACATTTTGCAATTACTTAGGTTTAATTCCCTCAAATTCTTTAGGCTTGACAAAACTGGAAGTTTCTGTAATGAAATGCAACTTTCAACCTTCAAGTGAGTTAAAGTCGAGGGAAGCTTTGACAACTTTCTTAGTGACACACAACCATTGAGAATAAGCTTTCCAAGAGAACTCAACCTCCGAATTCTTTCAGGGAGTTCTTCAATTTGTGTCCTATGCAAATCAAGATCAACCAAAGATTTTAGATCACCAATTGACTTAGGCAAATTTTCTAACGAAGAGCCTGGACCAAGAATTAGATATTTGAGAGAACTCAGCCTACAAATGCTGTCTGGGAGTTCTTCAATTTGTGTCCCATATAAGTCAAGCATAACTAGAGATTTTAGATCACCAATGGATTCGTGTAAGTTGATCATCTTTTCACACATTCGGAAAGACTACGTCTCTAAGTTAGGAAACCATGAAAACTCAGGGGATTCTGATAGATTATTACAACCCGAAAGAGAAAGATATCTCAGCTTATGGAACTGCTGTCCAACAAAGAAATGAATATAAGATACTGCTATCCATAATACGTGATAACAAGGTAAGAATAAAGAAAAGAACAAATATTATACCTGATTTTCATTCTGAGGCTTTTTTGTCCAAGCTTGTCCAATCTGGCTCTTTGATAAATCCATATGGACTAGTTTCTTGTAATAAGAAGTGGCTGGTAAAACTTCCAGTGGGCATTCCTTCCAACTGAACATTATTAAACTAGAAGGAAGATGTGGGGAAAGTCTCCATTGAAGTGTGCTCCGTCAATGCAGAGGAATCTTAGCTTGGACATCATCACAAAGCATTCCTTATGGAGGCTTACACTTGGAAAAAAATTATTAAGAATGAGAAGATGCCTTCGATCTTTGGAGTTCCCTGTAGTGTAACACGACGGAAGTTGATGCGTAAAAACCTAATATAATAATAATAATAATAATAACAAAGAAATGTAGGGAATAACTCATTAAATGCACTTTATATATTTATTGCTTGGCTCTCATATACCTCAAATCAATTTTTTTCTCAATAATCTGGTGTTATTTATTTATTTTGGTAGAAAGTCAATAATCTAGTGTTAGGCATCAACATAGAAGTAAAAAGGGGTGCAAGAAAAAATTTGTACCTTGTGTTTATATACTACATCCAAGATTTCTCAACCATCAATTAGCCTACTGCACCCACCAGGCTCCCTATGGCTTTCTTCCAAAACGATGCCTCTTCCCATGGCTTGAATTTGATCATGATTTCTTAGCTCATCAATAGGTAAGTCACTTATGGTTCCTGTAGATGTATCAGATACTGTTTTGGTAAATTTTAGGAGGGACCTTTGAGTGAGTCTTTTTATTACTGATATCGAGTCAAAGCCACAACCTTCTCAAAGAGAAATTACAGTTTCCTTTTTCCATCCAATGAAAAAGCATGCAGCATCAAGAAATATAGATTTCTCTTCATCTTTTAGATCATCATAGCTTATTTTTAATATGCTGAGGACACATTTATCAGGAATTCTTTTCAGTTTTCGTAACTTACTTCGCCATACTTCTTTAACTCTTATGCCAAAAAAAGAAGAACCCAACACTTCAAGAGTTATTGGTAATCATCCTGCCAACTGTAGCATTTCCTGGGAAAGCTGTTTATAATCTTCAGGAGGTTGTTGGCTTGAAATGCATGCAAACTAAAGAGTCGAAGAGATTGCTCATCATCCAATTCCTCAAGCCTATAAATGTCATCAACATTAGCCTTTTGTAGGATATGTTCATGTCTACTTGTTATAATGATTCTACTTCCTGAACCAAACCAATTGGATTCAGAAGCCAAATATTTGAGTTGGGAATCAGAATTCACATCATCAAAAATAAGAACTTTTTGCCCTTGAAAATTTTCTTTTATCAATCCTTGTTCCTTATAAACATTGGGTATTCCAACTTTATTTTTGGAGACTATAAATAAGTTTCTCTTGCAGAGAAATTAAACCACTTGGTCTTGATGCTTCTTCTCTCACATTTGCAAGGAAGCAACTCATTTTAAAACTTCAGAAAATGTTATTATAAAGAGAAATCCCAATACTTGTCTTTCCAATGCCACCAATGCCACATATTCCCACAAAACGAATATCATTGGAACCAATATTCAATATTTGTAATAGATCTTCTACACGGGCATCTAATCCAACAGGGTATTTAATATCACCCAATTGATTGCTACTCAATTCACTCAAAGCCTAGTCAACAACTAAGTCCACTAGCTTTGATTGATCCCTGCAATTATTTCATATCAAGAAGGAATAAACTAATGGGGGTTCTTACTTGCTATTTTCAAATTTTTGGGGTTTACTGAGAAGTGGATTAGTATGATTCAACATCTCATCAGTACCACTTCGTTCTCTATTAAATTGAATGGATCTGCCTTTAAATTTTTTAAAGCATCTAGAGGAATACGTCAAGGTTGCCCACTTAGTCATTTCCTTTTCATAATTGTGATGAAAGGTCTGTCCAGATTGTTGGCGACTTACAGAGATCTGAATCTTTTTGGGGGCATTGAGATTGCCATAAATGCCCCTGAAATTTCTCACCTCTTTTTCGCAGATGACACTTTCATCTTTTGTAGGGCTACACATGAAGACCTGACAACCATTAAATACATCTTGGACCTCTTTTCTGATCTTTTGAGTCTAACCATTAATTTTGCTAAAAGCGGGTTAACTTTCAGTTCTAATGTTTGTGAAAACTCAAAAAAGCTTTTAAGCAAAATTATGGGTATTGATGAAATGACCAATGACACATGCTATCTTGGTACCAACCTTTTCCACTCTCGGAAAAAGACTTTAACCTTCAATAAAATTGTAGCTAGAGTTAAAAATAAATTAAGTTTGTGGAAATCTAATTTGCTCTCTTTTGCATGGAGAGGCATCGTTCTTCAATCATCTCTAACCTCGATTCCTTCTTATCTCATGTCATGTTTTGCTTTTCCTAAGAAAATTTGTAGGGAAATTGATTCAATCTCTTTGCATTTCTGGAATGAAGATGATGGTAAGACAAATAAAGCCCACTTTATCGGATGGAATAAAATCTGTCAACCAAAGTTTATCGGAGGGCTTGGTTTTAGAAATGCCGAAACCCAGAATAAAGCTCTTCTTCTCAAACTGGGATGGAGACTCCTATCGAATGCTAATAGCCTCTGGGTCCAAGTCCTTAGGTCAAAATACTTTGCCAACAAGTCAGTCCTTGACCCTAAAACTCTTAAAACAAGAGGATCACCTTGTTGGATCACCTTGTTGGAATAGAATTAATAAAATTCTTCGAATTTTTAGAAGGATGGTCATTCGGAATATAGGTAACAGCATCAATACCTTCTTCTAGTTTGACCCATGGGTTCACTCTCAAAATAAAATTCTTGAGTTATACAAGGTTTTGAACAACAATGCAATCCGCACACTCTCTAATGAATCAGTTAGTAGTTTCATCATTGATAATACATGGAACAATGAACTTTTAAACTTTGTAGTTCCCGGTAATGTTACTGATTCTATTGTTCAAATCCCATTATCCCATAATAATGCAGATGGTGGTGTACCCTGTCCAAGGAGGGATCCTTCTCAACAAAATTAGCTGCTAAATTTCTCCAGACCAACACACTAACAAATTTCAATGCATGCTCAAACAGGTGTTGTTGCTCATCTCCATGCTCACGATGGTGGCAATTTTTCTGAAAAGTCAATATCCACTCCAGGTTTAATATTTTCTTTTGGAGAGCAATAAATGGTGGTTTACCAATAAAGGATATTTTGTCAAAATGGGTGGATATTGACCCATTATGTCATTAATGCTCAACGAAGCAGGAATCTCTTTACCATTTGTTGGTGGAGTGTGAGATCACAAGGAAGATTTGGGCTTCAGGCCCTTTGGGCTTTAAACCTGATCATCTTCCAATGGATTCTGTTAATAAACTAGTTTCATTTTGCTTCAATTCTGGTTTTATTCTGGAAAAAATATCTGAGCTAGTTTTTTTCTATATTCATAATCACTTGTTACTTTCTTTGGAATCACAAAAATAAAACACTTTTCTGTGCACAAAAACTAGATTTTGTTAGCACCCTTAAGCACATTGAATTTTGGATTGCAAATGGAATTACTCACTCTAATCAAGACAACTAGGTGACATCTAACTCAAACTCCATCATCACACCCACACCATCAACACCAAGCACAATCACTCTCATCATTACTAGTATCATGGACAAACAGAAAACTATGTCTGCATGGGCGATTGCTTTTATTTCCCAAAACAAAAGTATCTTATGTGAAGCGTACTATGTTTTGACAAGAAAAAGTGGTAAAGCGGAGGTTGTAGGTCTTCTCAAGGGGATGAAATGAGCAAGGACTAAGAGGTGGGATGTGGACGCGGTGTGGAGTGACGCAGAAGACCTAAAGCTGTTTTTTGACAAACAATTTGAAAAACTTTTAACCTTATGGCCAAAGACTTTAATTATGCTAAGCTGTGAGTTGGACAAGCATCCTGCTTCTCCTACCTTTTGTATTATAAAGAGACATAGGCTATTAGGAGAATTAAAAGCTATAGCTCACGCTACACTAACTAATAGAAAACCCATACATAGGGCGGATATGCCATCTAATGTAAATATTGCTACTTAATGAATATTTTTTTGTTTGACTGATCAAAAAAAAAAAAAAAAAAAAAACTAATGAGGTTAAAATCGTAAGTGAAGTAAGAAAGAAGAAATAACTTTTAATTGAATGAAATAAGGAGTTTTCCTCCCATCCCCCACTCCCCCCCCCCCCCCCCCCAAAGAAAAGAAAGAAGGAAAGCTATTTTACGAGGTCCACTCTCATTTTGCCATGTGGATGGATGACATGGCAATTTATCCACATAACATTAGTTTTGCACTATATGGATTATCCATATCTATTCAATCAAACAGCCCTCCCCATTTTTATGTCCATAAATTCTTGAATACCATGTCGGTTTATATATCCATGCACCCTCCCACTATGCCCCCATCCAATCTTCCACATGATAATTTGGGTAACTGTAGTCCATGGTTCTGAAATTCATATTGAATTGGTCAGAATCGAGATTCGATTGATATTGATCTTGCCTGATCCTCGATCCCTGATCCCTGATCCCTGATCCAATACTAATCCACTAGTAAGGCATAACGGTAAAATAATTATAAAAAATGGCTTTATATTGAAAAACAGGGGGAATCTGTCTAATACATTCTCATCCTGGCGATCTGAATTGGTATTGTCTTTGATCAATCCTGAGTTTTAGAACCTTATATACTCTTTTTTCTTTTTCAATCTTAAAAAATCTTACATGAATTTACAAAAAAGATTTAAAAAAAAATTGAAAAAATTGAAAAAAAGTTTTTCTGCTAAATACAAGGCTAGTACATAATCTAGCATGATTACCTTTTTTTTTTTTGGTAACTAAAAAAAAAGGGTATTCATGGTAGTGATCATAGCCCCAGGTCAAAGCCCCATACGGCAAGTAGTGCTTCCGTAGGACAAACAAGCGATAGTGGGGTGTGTCGCCTCGAACCCACAACTAGCTGACTCAAGCTGTGATAGGGCAAGGGTTTCCTTCCACCAGGCTACCAACCTAGTTGGCATCTAGCATAATTACCACGCAACCCAACACCATTGGCATATGATAGCTGTTAGGATTCAGATTGTCTCCAACGATTTTCCCTTCAACTAGACATATGTATGCAACCCAACACCTGGGCACTCAGCCCCAAATAGCTGGCACATAGACCTAGACGTGCATGTGTCTGGTTGAAGACCGTTGGAAAAGATCTCATTACCAATTCTCTTAAAATCTTCATAGATCTAAGGTTAAAAATAAATAAATAAATAAATAAAAATAAAAATCTAAAAGTTAAAAAATTAAAAAAAATTAAAAAAGATTATGGGGTTTCAGAATTACCCATTAACTTGTTGAAGCACGAATCCAGATTTCCTCCTACTTCTGTCAATGCATCTTTCCGACCGTTTATTTTCTTGGCATTGAAATTTTTCTTGTGTTTCTGAAACGATTTTTGAAAACTAACAGTCTGAAGGCAAACATCTCTTGGTTCAACATCAAGGAATATGGGCAGAACTTTTTGACCATTGAATATATGGCATTTGAACTATCTCAACCAGTTCCAAGAGACACCATTTGCTTTCGGCATAGCCTTTAGAGAAGACAGGAATCGAGATTTTGGATCCTTGGATTCCTTTTATGAGCCCCGGTCGAATCTCTTTTGTTATACCCATACCCAAAAACCCGGGCTAATTTCAACTTTTGTACATGGGTGATGTATCCAGGTGACAACCACTAGTAACTTATGGATTTGCCCGGCTCATTACATGGAAGGACTACAAACCATTGAAGGAGTTAAGGTATGTACTCTACCATTGAAGAGAATTTCCCCGAACCTTTTTAGTGAAATGTGCCAAGAGGTGGAGCTCACACACCGAAAATACCTTGAGAAGGTCCCACTCAACTTAAGGACCATTTCCTCACATGGGTGACCAGTTCGGCCTTCACCGGCTTATGGAGCATCCACCAGTGAACACCCTCTGGTGAGAATACTGGCCGAAATCGGGTTATTTTACCGTGGGACTTGAGTCTTCGCACCCGTGCACATCAAACCACCCCCAATGGTTGGGACAATCTATTGGGGAATAGATTAAAGTATCCGGACACCCTAAGGTGGGCCCGTTAGTGCCGAATAGCTGAATAACTCAATATTGGGTAAAAACCCATTAATTCCCCAAACAGCCCTTAGTGGGATTTAAGTGGCTATAAATAGGACTCTTACCATTCATTTCTTCTCCTACCAAAATAGAAACAAAGAAAGGGAGAAAGAAGAAGGAGGAGGAGGAAGAAGAGGGAAGCAAAGGGAGCACCTACCATTGAAGGTAAGTTCCTCTCTCTACCATTTAGATAATTCTCTCCCTCTCTCTCTCTCTCTCTCTCTCTCTCTCTCTCTCTCTCTCTCTCTCTCTCTCTCTCTCTCTCTCTCTCTCTCATACCCCATTCTTGACCTAGGCTAGGTTGGGGAAAAATCCTAATTGAAATCCCTCTACCCATATACCCAATCTACAAATTGAATGGGGATTTTGATGTAAGGGACCTAATCAAACAAGTTAAACACTCACAGTGAATGTGGGAAGCCTCCCATATGAAAAACCCCAAAATTTGGCAACCCAAAACCCCAAATCCTCTATGACCTAACATCCTAACCTAATCCTAAGTTGGGAAAAAAATGTCTTGCACCTAAACTAAGGTTAGAATGGTCACAATAGAGTTTATGGACAATCCCCTATCAAATCCCCATCTAAAATCTCAATTTGGGCAAATAATCCCTAGAACAATGAACCTTTCCCAAATCCTCTATAGATAACCATTCTACTAAAAATTTAGGTTCGGGAAAATGAAATTATACCTATGTATGGTGTGTGGGAGTGATTACATAAGCCATTAATGACCATTCCATAAGCTCAACCTAAGTCTTCTCCAATTTAGCTTAACCTAGACTTGTGTATTGGGAAATTAGGTGTATCTTGAAACCCTATGTTGATCCACTCACTAATTTCACTCAACCTAAGCTAAGTGAAGTGTGTGAGTGCCCCACATACAACCCACTCTAAAAATCACAAGCAATCTAAGCTATAAACTATGTAAAAGAGAAGACAGAAAGAATAGAGTTGGGAAATGAAACCCCACTGAACAATATGCATTCCCACCACCATACACAGGGGCCACAGGGCCTATAGGGCTGCTCTGGGCAAGGAAATCCTGATTTCAACTTCACCGGCTGATGGTCACCGACCAACCGGTGAAGGTAGGGATCATCCACCGATGAAAATATTATAGGATTTGCATCCCTTTCGGATTTATCCACTGGTGAACTCACCAGTAACTCATCGACGGATGATCATCCACTGGTGAGCATCCACCGGTGAACCATTTTAAAGCTAATTTTTAATCCCTTTTATTAGGGCACGGGTCCTAGTGTCCCACTCCCCTATGGGTAACCAAATAACCTAAAAACACTATGTGTCCTAGGAGTGGAACCAAGAAGTGATGGAAACAAGCAACACGAATCTATCAACTATCTACCGCCATCGAGAACTCGAGGTGAGAGGATTTTGTATGTTTTTATGGAATGCTTGCATCATATCGCATATGTGGGTGAATCATGTCATTTTTCGTATTATTATTACCTTGTTCCTTGTGAAATGTATTGATGTGGCATGAGAATGTGGATTATAGTTGTGCATATGTGTGTGTGACTAGGGTGCAGGGTGGCCAACGGTTGGTGCCGGCAGCACTGCATGCTCAGGGTGAGTGTGTGTGTGTGTGTGCATGTGTGTGTGTGTGACTGGGGTGCAGGGTGGCCAATGGTTGGTGCTGGCGGAACTTCATGCTCAGGATGAGTGTGTGTGTGTTTGCGTGTGTGTGTGACTGGGGTACAAGGTGGCCAACAATTAGTGCCAGTGGCACTGCATGCTCAAGGTGAGTGTGAGTATGTGTGTGTATGTGACTGGGGTGCAGGGTGGCCAACGGTTGGTGCCGATGACACTGCATGCTTAGGGTGTGTGTGTGTGTGACTAGGGTGTAGGGTGGCCAACGATTGGTGCTGATGGCACTGCATGCTCAAGGTGAGTGTGTGTGTGTGTGACTGTATGTGACTGGGGTGCAGGGTGGACAACGGTTGGTGCATGCTCAAGGTGTGTGTGTATGTGTTTGTGAGTATGATTGAATTGTGTTGTGGCATATTAGAATGCATTGGGCTAGGATAACCACCCTGATGCTGTAACCCTTGCCAATAGGGGTTTACGTATCTGCTAATCCTCTCGTCCGACGGTCTGTGGTTGGGGACGATTTTCGGTGACTGACGTGTGCGGATGCCAACGTCGTAACAAACACTCATGCAATGTTTGATTCGGTGATGGGTATACCCTACATGCAATGTTGGATTCGATGTAGTGGTATTATGGGAGGGTTATTAATAGGGGTTTGCCGGGTAACGATGTGGTTCTAGAACCAGCACGCTCCTGACCTGCAACTAGCTTGTATCTCTAGGGACTGATAATGTACATTCATGACTGGAGATAACACCTATGTTGCAGTAGCACTTATACCCCTTTGAACTTAGAAATTGTTGCTTAGAATTGTTTGCTAAAACCGGATTATATTATTTCATTCATCTAATTGCATTCATCTAACTGCATTGATATTATTGTGGGTGAGCATTTATACTTGTTTCTATTTTATTGATTGCTGTGGATGCATAGGTGTGTGTGTACCCCTCACTGGGCTTCGTGGAAGCTCATCCCATTTGTTATAACATTTTTAGATGGTGGAACCAGTGCAGAGGTAGGCTTAGGACTTCGGTGGCAACGGTAAGGCTTGTGTGCGTGAGACACTATGTGGATGGACATCACTTCTATATTTTCAGTTATTTATCCTTATGTATTATTTATAATCTTGTAATACCTGGGATCGGAACTCAGATTAATTTTGGTATATGGTAATTATCATTTAGTAAATCACCAGTAGTAGAGTAAAGTTTACAAATCTTATACGTGTACTCTAATTTTAGTTGTGATTTTGGGGCATTTATGGATTTGGGGTACTATATCTGTGATCCTGGAGGGTTAGGCTGACTGGATATGGGTATCCAGTGCCACATACCTTTGCCTAGAGGAGGCGGGGTGTGACATCTTCTCCACCCCATAGTTCTTCACTATCAATAAACACATTGATTCCTTCTCTTTTCAAAGCTCTGTGGAGGAAACCAGTGAAGCTATTGCAAGTTTCTTCAACTTGGGAGTCGTGTCCAAAACATTAAGGTATTAGATGTAGATATCCCAAAGAATAAATATTAACACATCCAAGGTCCTAGATAACCGATATGGAATTATATCTTTATAACTCCCAACATCTCAATATATTTTGTTATGTAATGCTAATATGTGTTGAGCTTTTGTAACTTACGATATCCATTGAACTTCTTTTAATACCCAATTTTCTATAGCTATTATTTGTAGAATAATTTGGGTTTTTTTTTTTTTAATTGTAGTTACAATTTATCTATCTTTTATAACTTTATATTTATATTATGTGTGGTATTGCTTTTTCTTTTAAAATTGTCTTTGTTTTTGGGTATGATTTAAATTTTTATTTCTTTTATTCATATAGCTCTAGTGGATTGTAAGGGTTCTAAAAATAATAAGACTATGAGGTGGGAGGAAAATTCCAAGCTTGGAGAGATCGAATACATCATCCAAAGTACCAAAAGAGAGCTGGGAGTCACGTAGAGATTGTTAGGACTTGGTCCATGCCCAACATCATGTGTTAATCTAGTGACCTCTATCCATGTGCTCTGCACATCTCTTTGATTATAGGTATTTTTGTCAAAAAGAAGGAAGACAACTTCCAAAAGAGAAACAGAGAGGTTTTGGGGAGAGAAATGGACAAGTTCACATTAGATGATAAAAAAAAAAAAAAAAAGTTTTGCATGACATTCTCTTGGAGAAGAAGTGCATAGGCTTTGTTGGAGGTTTTCAATACATTTAGGCAATTTTTAGGCCATTTTCTATTAATCCTCACGCTTTTGATTTAGTTGATAAATCAAAAAATTAAGTTTTCGATTGTCTTTTAGAGGTGGGAAAATGTCATCCTATTTATGCTTTTGAGGTAGCAATATATCTTTTATTTTTCTTTGTCGTTGTAAATCTCAAGCTTTGGGTAAAATCTTGAGGAGAAAAACATTGCGATATAACCCTCTCTCTCTCTTTTAGTGGATTCGTCTTGAATTTGTCCCGTGATTTTTTTTCTTTAATTAAAGTGTTCTTCACGTTAAATTTCATATAATGTTTGACTTGTGATTATTTTTTAATTTTATTTTCTTTGCTTCCAATATTTGCATATTCTTTTGTGAGTTAAATTTATTTTTTTTCTTATGGTCTTTTCTGATCTAATCATAAATTAAATTAACATGTAGTTTCCTTCAAGTTTCAAATAATTTTCACTTTTGACAACATGGTTGGGACTCATATTTTGTGGATATCGTGTCCACATGTTCATCTATTAATCTACAAAATTTCAGTTCATTATATCCCACCTTTCCATGTAGAAATATTAAGCTTTATTAATTAGTTGAAAATTCAATCTCTACACTTCTGGATAACTTCCATTTAACCATTGAATATACAAGAAATGCAGAATCCTCATTCAGGAGTGGGTTGTGAAAAATACTAGGGGTGTCAACCGGTCGGGCCGGGCTGGTCTCAGTCGGGCCTAATCGGGCTTGACCACTTGAAAGCCTTAAACCATAAACGCATGTTTAAGTAAACAGGCCTAGCTTTGGAGGACATGGTACGGTTTATAATCGAGTTGATCGATGTCGAGTTTTAATCGAGCTTCCTTAAACGGGCCTTAACCGGGCTTTAACTAGGCTACGGACCTATTTAAGCCTAAACGGGCTCCAAACGGGCTTTAAATGTGCCTACCTTAAAATTCTATTCTTAAGTGAGTTGAGATTATGGTTGTTCTGTCTTAAAATAAAAGAAGAGATTATGACCATTACAACTTACAAAATAAAGCTTAATTAAATCAAATCCTACTACAAAGCAAAAAGTAAGAAAGCTTAATTAGTTTCTTACTAGTAGTGGCACAATAGAAATTTTATGTAGCATTAAAGGGGGTCGGGCTGGGTTGGGCTACAACGAGTCAGTTCAAGTCGGGCATATAAACATGTCGATTCAGTCGGTGCACGATGGGCTAGCTACCTACACTGTGAATGCCCGTTTAATAAACGTGTTGGTCTTATTAATCGGACCGGTCTAGGTCAGGCCATAAACGTGTCGGACTTGGTAGGGCCTACCGGTGTGGGCTTAGAATTGATACCCCTAAAAAATACCCCCCACCCATTTAAGTTGGGATAAGAAATTTTTTTTTTCCTTGTCATGTTTGGATCCATGTGGCCAATCCCATTAAATTGGGATAAATATTTGTGGAGTAAAATTGACAGATAAATGAATTCTTGCCATACTCATCCTTACCATTGTATGAGTTTGTGGAGCAAATGTGGGCCTTGCCTGAGCAAACATTGGTATACCTAAAGTCCCACATACGCATTGATTACTTTTGTTGTCAAAGCTTTGTGACTGAAGTTATTAAGAGTTTCTTCACCCCTGAAATCGAGGAACACATTGTAACTTGTAAGTGGTTGGTTTAGAAGATGCTTTAGAAGAGGAAGAGGGAACCCCAAGTGGGTAGTGGAGTTGGCAAGGGAACTTTGCTCAGAAAGTGTGTGGTTTTGAGTCAACTACTCTTACATCCTTAATTGGAAACGCTCACATAGGGTGTTTAGTGCTTTTCACTGCTTTCAATGAAAGTTGAATGGTTCTCATTTAATCACAATATGGTCCACTTTATGCCGTTGTGGAATCATTATGAGCACATAGGACTAGTCAGGCCGAAGGCCAAGATACCCATTAAAAAAAAAAAAACCATCATGCGTGCCATGAAGCTGTAGGTGTAGGTGCAGGTGCAATTGCAATGTTGAATTCTAACTCAATATCATCAAGGTAATGGGGTTTGTTGATTATGGGACCACTAACCAGCCAGGGTGGGGTTTCCGAGTAATTATCTGTAATATTTAATTCTTAACAATTGTCATCAAGCTAATGGCCAGGGTTCGTTGACCTGGAAAATCATTATGGGGATCACCCTAAAAACCTTTTGATAATAGATACTTTCCTTCAGAGTTTTTAATCTTCATAAATACTTTGAGTCTATCTCAATTCTTGAGATGTTATCTCATATGCTTATTTTTTTAGTTAGAGCTTAGAGGTGCTTCTAATTTTAATGTGAGCCCTACACTTTTGTTTGGATGTAAAACTGTTGGAAATAAAATAAAGTATTTCCCATGACGCCACTGTCAATGTGGGTGAAATCTGTAAAAATGCAACCCTAAAACGATGAAAAAAAAAAAAAAAAAAAACAAGAACAAGTAATGTACATAAATTTACGAGGTTCGGCAAGATTGTCGACATTCTTGGTGAAATGAGATTCTGCTTCACTATCAATGGAGGATAGGATTACAACGCTCGTCTTCGCACCTCTCTCAGACTGCTTACAGAGAAAGAAAATCACGCTAAAAATATATAGATAAATCCTATATGAAAAATTTACAAAAATACTCATATAGCCTTCGAAAATACCCTTACGGCCCTCCAAAATCTGCCCACTTTTGCCACAGATGGAATTTAAGACATTGTTTCTCCAATAGAATCTCCCATGGCAATCCAATGCTAGCTCCAGAAATGATATAATCCATATGGGGTCATATGGTCAGGGTAGGAGAGAAAAAACACTATAAAAAAAAAAAAAAACTTATAAGCCACTTTTCCTCCCATAGATCCCAACTTATGTATCCTAGGGAGTGTGATTGCAAGAACCACTTCTTAAATGAGTGATTTAGAGTTTTTTAAACTTC